>NC_056062.1:68828094-69129999 GCF_016772045.2 Ovis aries | reverse complement strand
GTGTGAGATGGAAAAGGCTGAGCGTATCAAGTAAGAATATGACAAGGGAATCAAGATGATATGACAAGGAGAGAGTCGAGTACATTAAGTTCTAGTAAGAAAAGGCAGTTGAGAGAAAGTTTCCAGTGGAAATAAATGGCTTGGAAGGAGTAAAAGGTGCAAAGAGTGTGCTGATTCTTCTTCCTGGCTCTGTGGGCAAAGTGAAGGAAGTTTGGGAGACAATAACTAATTGTTCTCAATTAATGGAGGATAAAGTATTTGAGAAAAGGTTCAAGACTAGAGCTTGGCCCATTTTGACAGCAGAAGGGACTCTACAAAATACCACAGACCAGATTATCCTAAATTTTCACTTGGTGTGTGGTGTGATGGTACCTTCCATCTCAGCAAAGTCTTTTTTTTTATTTTTTATTTTTTATTTTTTATTTTTTTTTATTTTTAAAATTTTAAAATCTTTAATTCTTACATGCATGATGGTTTGATTTGATCCATTATCAACAGTCCTTGGAGATGGGAAACAAAGGTGACTGCAAAGCATTCGGTAAACATAAATTAATATAAAGGTCAACATTAGCAATTTTCCAGCAAATGTCTCTGAAATAAGTGATGTATTTTGTGTAAAATTTCAGAGTGGTTTCTCGATACATTAAAATGTGTTTCTCTTATTAGTGATGCTTTCATAGTTGGCTCGATTCACTTGATATCGATGATCTACACTATAATAAAATTTAAGCAGAGAAACTTAATACAGTCTGAACCAGGAACCACAGCTTCGTTGGGACTTAATGTATCATGTTGCAGCATAACATTCTAATATACATAATTTCCTAAATCATGCACTGACTTCAGGGAGTACTTAAATATTCAGCACAATTCTCTCTTAAGTCTCCAGAATACAGTTAACAATCTGATGTCCTGCATGGAGAAGACAGAAAACCGTCCCTCCACACCAGATGCACCAGCACAGACACCAAATCAGACAGCTGTTACATGAAAAAGCATTCTGGTAGAGGTATTTCCAGAACACTTCAATGGGACACAAAGGGAAGAAGAATCAGCATTTCCTGAATGTCTACGTGTCAACCCCTTTACTAGTATTTTTAACATATTTTGTCCTCAGAACAAATTTACAAGTATACTTCTTCATTTTTCCCATTTCACTTTTAAGGAAACTAAGGTCAGAAATACTACTGAAGTTAATACAGCTGTGATGGAACTGAGACTGGAGTACAATTCTGTCTTCTTTCTATTCATACACACAACCAGGGATCTATGTCCAAATCTATGAATGCAGATGACTTCTGGTGGAGCAACCATCGTGAGTATTTCAACATTATTTCTTCATCAGACAATCCTTTCACTGCTGTCCAAGTTGGCATGCATTTAAGAAAGTGAAATCTCCACTGCTTCCTTAGAAGAAGGGGATATCAGACCAGTCTTTGTTTTCTTAGTGACCACAGGTATGGTTTCAGGAACCAAGTTCTAAAGTGTTCACCAGCTGTAAATTCCTGAATGACAGAGGCCATGACCTTGACTTCTCATTTCCAATTTATACCTGGTTTAAAGGAATCTTGCCACATGTCAAACCATGGCAACAGTAGAATATATCTGAGTTACTGAATTCTTGCTTCCTCTAAACATTGAAGGCTCAAGCCCTGAATTATTTCAATTATTTATGAAATGAACAAATGTTCACATTAATACAGTTCATTATTTACTTGATGTAAGTAAACAAAGAAAATGTTTGGCAAATGCTCGCTTTTACAGTGAATTTGGTTTGGCCTGCTAAGTGGTGAAGGATTTGGATATGAATATTTTCAGTTGGCAGCAAGAAGGAGAAAGAGTTCTCCATTTGCTTCTTGACATGGTGAGTTTAAGGAATGTTTTGTGCTGTTATCCTGACATACTTACAAAATTGTAAACTACAGCTTTCACTGGAAGACAATATTAGGGGGAAAGACACATACATTTTCGCTCTCGAAAAGTAGGAGGAAAAGGGAACTCTTATTTTGAGTCTACCATATAAAATACTGACTTCATATAGTTTCACAGGCAAACAGATTAGAATTCACTTTAATTTCATCAGAAACTTATACATATATGAGAAAACTAAGGTAACTATTTTAAATGAAGAATGGAGGAGTCACTTAATAAAGTGGTATCTTTATAAAACTACCACATATGGTTCATACCTCTTGATATCCACATCTTTGTGTAATCCCTTCCCATTGAGTGTTGGCTAGACTGAGTGACTCACTTTTAATGAACAGAATAAGGTGGAACTAATGGTGTATGTCCTAAGAGGCAGTGCTTCCCTCCTTCCCTGCCTCTCTCTCTCTCTCTCTCTGTCTTTATCTCTCATATCATTAACTTTATAGGAACCCAGCTGCAGTATTAATACCATGAGCAATCCTATAGTGAGGCCCATGTGCAAGGACCTGAGGCCTCTTGCCAACAGCCATGTGAATGAGCTGGGAAGTGCATCCTCCAGCCCCATGCCAGCCACTGGATGACTGCAGCCCCAGCTGACACTTTGACTGCAGCCTCATGAGACACTGAATCAGAACCACTGCACTAAGCTTCTCCCAGATTCCTGATCCTGAGAAACTATGTATGATAATAAATGTTCATTGCTTTAAGCCACTTTATGCACTGGGGTAATTTGTTATGCAACAATAGGTAATTCGTACAAGGGGGCAGGAATAATAACACACAGTGTAGGCTGGAAAGGACAGGCCAAGAACTCATCTCAGCAGAAGGACTAAACAGGAATACATCATGTTTCAGTAAGTTGGTTAAGAGAAACGATATATGCCACAGGCCTCGACCATCACCGTGTCAAGGCTAGAGGTTTGGAAGCCAGCAAAACTGGCACACTCTGGAAAAGCTGGCACCAAAGAGTTTTAACCCCCAAGGTTAGTAGAGGATGTAGATGAGTGACCTACAGGAGGAAGTTATAGAGAAGCTAGAATTACCTCATAGGTTAGGAGACTCTGTAAGACATTTGATGTGAAAGTTGTCCTTGCTGTCGGAGTTTAGTCATCTAAATAGATACAATTGCTACCAAGCATATAAAAGGTGTGTGTGCTAAGTCACTTCAGTCGTGTCTGACTCTTTGCAACCCTATGGACTGCAGTCCGCCAGGCTCCTCTGTCCATGGGATTCTCCAGGCAGGAAAACTGGAGTGGGTTGCTGTGCCCTCCTCCAGGGGGATCTTCCTGAGTCAGGAGTCAAACCTGATCTCCTGCATCACAGGTGGATTCTTTACGATCTGAGCCACCAGGGAGCCCTGCATATAAAAGGGTGTGGCACTAAATCTGAAACGCATGTTCTTTCTCTCCTGCCTCTGTCACAACTAAGGCTCTCAGCACCTCACGCCTCGCACTTAATTGCTACCAGCTTGTTTCTTGTTCTTGAGCCTTGTCTTCTCAGCTAGACTGGAGGCTGCTTAAAGAAAGGATCATGTCTCAGTCAGTAATCCTCCTCTAGCCACAAGTTCTTCTCATTCGAAATATGAGCATATGTGGACTTATTTCTGTATACCTTCTCTGAAACCACAAGAATTTTGGATCATTACGCATGAATGATTTCAAGTTGCCATCATTTTATCTCTAGTAAAATTCAACACCCTTGGGTTATATGTTTCTACCCCTCTTCTGCTTTTCTATACTATTGGTTACATTCTCTCCAATTTTTTGCATAAGGGTATTATCATTTTCTTTATATTGTGGGCATTATGATGTAGTGTAAGAAATGGCGCTAGGTGTTAGGAGGCCATACTGCTATAGATAAGGATAGACATGGACCCTGCCTTCCTGTTTTTTGCTACCCAAGTAGTCTGTACAGTATTGGGTAAAACGTTAATTAATCAATAATACACAGGACCTGCAGCAGCTTCTGGGAATATGTGAAGGCAATACTCGTGATATGCCATGGTATTCCCCAATGGAGGATACATTTTTCAATCTGACACCATGCCATAAGTGATATTTCCCACCAAAGAAAACTTTGTAAGATCTTGCAACACAGAATGCTTTGTAGGACAGAAAGATGCACTCACATAACATGATGCAAAGAACACAAATGTTGGAGAGACAGAATAGTGCTGTGTCTTAAAAGTAGGCAGTTAGCATACTGTCACAGCTAGCATAACTGTCAGAGCATATTGAAGGGAGGAGGTAAGTCCTTAGAAAATAAGTTCTTAAACCTTGGTATTTGAAAATTTTTATTTGAGCAAGTAGTAGATATCAGGGCTTCCTTTGTGGCTCAGCTGGTAAAGAATCTGCCTGCAAAGTGGGAGACCTGGGTTGGGGAGAACCCCTGGGGAAGGGAAAGGCTACTCGCTCCAGTATTCTGACCTGGAGAATTCCATGGACTGTATAGTCCATGGGGTCACAAAGAGTTGGACACGACTGAGTGACTTTCACTTATATTAAATGATTCACTACAATTTTATAAAATGACTAGCTCCTTCTAATCTGTTAGGTGTCCATTTAAAGTTGTTTCTTCCAAGAATCCTTCATATGTAGTCCAATTATCCCTGGTCCTATAATTAGCATAATTTAGAGCAATCTAATATTTAAATGTCTGTTTCCATCCAGTATATTGTGGGCTTTCAATGAGAACAGGGGCCTGTCTTTCTTGATGGATTTTGTGCCTCCAGGCCTTAGCACAGTGTCTCACACACAGAAAGTGCTCTCAAAACATGTGTGTAGTGAAAAAAATGAGTAAATAAATGGGGGTAAAAGAGGGTTAAAAACAAAAAGACCAGTTATCATATTTATGCTTTCTTCAAAACAGAATATCAAGAAAACCATCAGAAAGACATGAAATCAACATCTAAGGCTATTCAAGTACGTCTGATGATAAACCTGCCAGGAGCACAAGCACTTGTTAATTATCTTTCATTCTTTCTTCCTCCTTAATAGTAAACAAGGCCAGGTTTTGCCTCTCCTCTTTGTCCTCTGGAGCCTTCTTGGGGGTCTCTTCCTAGGTTTGGCCCTGGCAGAGACCTGACTTTCCTGTACATGCTCTCTTTCCTATCTCTTGCTTTCAAAGATCTGATATTGAACAGCCCAATTTGTTCATTCCTCACAGGCTGAAATATTGGGACTTAATTTTCCCAGCAATAGCAACCATCAAAGTTATCCCAGAAAAGCAGCATTGCAAAGCATGGTTCAGGAAGATTCTTCTGTTGATATCAGTTAGAATTGATTCTTCTTTGGAGAGTCTGATGTTGAATAGCCACAATTTGTAAGTAGAGGAGGTCCAAGCAATGTTAAAGGATGAGAAAGCAATGAAATGTTTTGCACTTAGTTCCAAATGGGTGCACTGGTATGAGTTCAGTGAAGGAGGAAGTGATGTGCAATGGCAGGGTCTGAGGCCCTGAGTGATGAAGGGGAGCATGAGTGAGCTTCAAGAGACAGAAAGGATTTAGATAGGTAATAATGCATATAACTTGTTTACAGGAAAACATAAAGAATAGCTTGGTTGTATTAATAGCAATGATTCTCAACTTCTTTTGAATTCAGTTGAGAAGCTCAATAAAATGAGAATTCATGTGATCTATCAATGCCCTCCATTCAAAGACAACCAGGAACACACCTACGGTTGAAGGAGTTTGCGTTTATTAATTTATTGCAAAGAGGGAGACCACACACCATGGAGAACCAAGGGATGTCTCAGCAAAAGGGTTTTAAAAAACACTCTCTGACATAAATCACAGCAGGATCCTCTATGACCCACCTCCCAGAATACTGGAAATAAAAGCAAAAATAAACAAATGGGACCTAGTTAAAGTTAAAACCTTCTGCACAACAAAGGAAACTATAAGCAAGGTGAAAGACAGCCTTCGGAATGGGAGAAAATAATAGCAAATGAAGCAATTGACAAACAACTAATCTCAAAAATATACAAGCAACTCCTGCAGCTCAATTCCAGAAAAATAAACGACCCAACCAAAAAATGGGCCAAAGAACTAAATAGACATTTCCCCAAAGAAGACATACAGATGGCTAACAAACACATGAAAAATGCTCAACATCACTCATTATCAGAGAAATGCAAATCAAAACCACAATGAGGTACCATTTCACACCAGTCAGAATGGCTGCGATCCAAAAGTCTACAAGCAATAAATGCTGGAGAGGGTGTGGAGAAAAGGGAACCCTATTACACTGTTGGTGGGAATGCAAACTAGTACAGCCACTATGGAGAACAGTGTGGAGATTCCTTAAAAAACTGGAAATATAACTGCCTTATGACCCAGCAATCCCACTGCTAAGCATACACACCAAGGAAACCAGAATTGAAAGAGACACATGTACCCCAGTGTTCATCACAGCACTGTTTATAATAGCCAGGACATGGAAGCAACCTAGATGTCCATCAGCAGACGAATGGATAAGAAAGCTGTGGTCCATATACACAATGGAGTATTACTCAGCCATTAAAAAGAATACATTTGAATCAGTTCTAATGAGGTGGATGAAACTGGAGCCTATTATACAGAGTGAAGTAAGCCAGAAAGAAAAACACTAGTACAGCATACTAATGCATACATATGGAATTTAGAAAGATGGTAATGATAACCCTGTATGCAAGACAGCAAAAGAGACACAGATGTATAGAACAGTCTTTTGGACTCTGTGGGAAAGGGAGAGGGTGGGATGATTTGGGAGAATGGCATTGAAACATGTATAGTATTATATATGAAATGAATCGCCAGTCTAGGTTCAATGCAGTGTGCAGGATGCTTGGGGCTGGTGCACTGGCATGACCCGGAGGGATGGTGTGTGTGGCAGGGAGATGGGAGGGGGGTTTGGGATTGGGAACATGTGTATACTCGTGGTGGATTCATGTTGATGTATGGCAAAACCAATACAATATTGTAAAGTAAAAAAAAAAACATCATGGCAATAAAGCAAAATAAAATAAAATGTTGAAATTAAAAAAAAAAAAAGGACTTAGGTTTGTGCTAGTGATTTGGGGGAAGGTCCAAAGGAGCAGGGCTTTGCTCTGGATTAGATGCTGTCAAAAAGCAAGGGTAATTCTTGTGTATCTCAACAATTTTTACCTAGGGGTGAAAAGAACCTAGCAATGCTAGAACTGTAATCGGTAAAGAAGCAGCAATTGGACTTCCCTAGTAGTCCAGTGGTTAAGAGTCCACCTTCCAATGCAGGGGATATGAGTTGGATCCCTAGTTCTGGAAGATTCCATATGCCTCAGAGCAACTAAGCCCGTGCACCACAACTACTGAGCCTGTTCTCTAGAGCCAGCGAGCCACAATTACTGGAGCCCACATGCCTAGAGCCTATACTCTGCAACAAGAGAAGCCACCTCAGTGAGTAGCCCTTGCACCGCAACTAAAGAAAGCCTGTGCACAGCAATGAAGACTCAGTGCAGCCAAAAATAAATAGATAAATAAAATAAAAAGAAGTTGTTTAATGTCTTTGAACATAATTTTTCCAGCAATAGCAGGCTTTAAAGGCATATGGGTAAAGAAGCAACATTGCAAAGCAAGGTTCAGGAAGATTCTTCTGCTGGTAGTGAATAGGATGGTTAGATGGGGCACAATGGATGGGGGCTCAGACTGGGGAAGAGCAGGGAGACTAGAAGATGACAGACCATGAGCTAGAAAACTCTTGCAAAGGTCTGATCCTCCCAAGATCATAATTGTATTAAAATATGGTTAGTGGAAATGAAAAGGAAGTATTGGATGTGAAAGACATTAAATAAGAATTTGAAATCCACTCACTGTGGGCCTAGGGGGGGAAGAGACTTCTAGCTCCCAGACCCGTGCTTAGGGGCACAGGGCATATCCAGGACCTATGTAAAGACTTTATTGAGCCCATCTTTGCATGAAGTGTTCCCTTGGTATCTCTAATTTTCTTGAAGAGATCTCTAGTCTTTCCCATTCTGTTCTTTTCCTCTATTTCTTTCCATTGATCGCTGAAGAAGGCTTTCTTATCTCTTCTTGCTATTCTTTGGAACTCTGCATTCAGATGCTTATATCTTTCCTTTTCTCCTTTGCTTTTGCCTCTCTTCTTTTCACAGCTATTTGTAAGGCCTCCCCAGACAGCCATTTTGCTTTTTTGCCTTTCTTTTCCATGGGGATGGTCTTGATCCCTGTCTCCTGTACAATGTCACGAACCTCATTCCACACTTCATTAGGCACTCTATCTATCAGATCTAGGCCCTTAAATCTATTTCTCACTTCCACTGTATAATCATAAGGGATTTGATTTAGGTCATACCTGAATGGTCTAGCGGTTTTCCCTACTTTTTTCAATTTAAGTCTGAATTTGGTAATAAGGAGTTCATGATCTGAGCCACAGTCAGCTCCTGGTCTTGTTTTTGTTGACAGTATAGAGCTTCTCTGTCTTTGGCTGCAAAGAATATAATCAATCTGATTTCGGTGTTGACCATCTGGTGATGTCCATGTGTAGAGTCTTCTCTTGTGTTGTTGGAAGAGGGTGTTTGCTATGACCAGTGCATTTTCTTGGCAGAACTCTATTAGTCTTTGCCCTGCTTCATTCCGCATTCCAAGGCCAAATTTGCCTGTTACTCCAGGTGTTTCTTGACTTCCTACTTTTGCATTCCAGTCTCCTATAATGAAAAGGACATCTTCTTTGGGAGTTAGTTCTAAAAGGTCTTGTAGGTCTTCATAAAACCATTCAACTTCAGTTTCTTCAGCGTTACTGGTTGGGGCATAGACTAGGATAACTGTGATATTGAATGGTTTGCCTTGGAGATGAACAGAGATCATTCTGTCGTTTATGAGATTGCATCCAAGTACTGCATTTCGGACTCTTTTGTTGACCATGATGGCTACTCCATTTCTTCTGAGGGATTCCTGTCTGCAGTAGTAGATGTAATGGTCATCTGAGTTAAATTCACCCATTTCAGTCCATTTTAGTTCACAGATTAATAGAATGTTGATGTTCACCCTTGCCATCTCTTGTTTGACCACTTCCAACTTGCCTTGATTCATGGACGTGACATTCCAGGTTCCTATGCAATATTGCTCTTTACAGCATCGGATCTTTACAGCATCGATAAAGGACAAAAATGGTCTGGACCTAACAGAAGCAGAAGATATTAAGAAGAGGTAGCAAGAATACACAGAAGAACTGTACAAAAAAGATCTTCACGACCCAGATAATCATGATGATGTGATCAATAATCTAGAGCCAGACATCTTGGAATGTGAAGTCAAGTGGGCCTTAGAAAACATCACTACGAACAAAGCTAGTGGAGGTGATGGAATTCCAGTTGAGCTGTTTCAAATCCTGAAAGATGATGCTGTGAAAGTGCTGCACTCAGTATGCCAGCAAGTTTGGAAAACTCAGCAGTGGCCACAGGACTGGAAAAGGTCAGTTTTCATTCCAATCCCACAGAAAGGCAATGCCAAGGAATGCTCAAACTACCGCACAATTGCACTCATCTCACATGCTAGTAAAGTAATGCTCAAAATTCTCCAAGCCAGACTTCAGCAATACGTGAACCGTGAACTCCCTGATGTTCAAGCTGCTTTTAGAAAAGGCAGAGGAACCAGAGATCAAATTGCCAACATCCGCTGGATCATGGAAAAAGCAAGAGAGTTCCAGAAAAACATAGATTTCTGCTTTCTTGACTATGCCAAAGCCTTTGTGTGGATCACAATACACTGGGGAAACTCCTGAAAGAGATGGGAATACCAGACCACCTGACCTGCCTCTTGAGAAATCTGTATGCAGGCCAGGAAGCAACAGTTAGAACTGAACATGGAACAGCAGACTGGTTCCAAATAGGAAAAGGAGTACGTCAAGGCTGTATATTGTCACCCTGCTTATTTAACTTCTATGCAGAGTACATCATGAGAAACGCTGGACTGGAAGAAACACAAGCTGGAATCAAGATTGCTGGGAGAAATATCAATAACCTCAGATATGCAGATGACACCACCCTGATGGGAGAAATTGAAGAGGAGCTAAAAAGCCTCTTGATGAAAGTGAAAGAGGAGAGTGAAAAAGAGGGCTTAAAGCTCAACATTCAGAAAACTAAGATCATGGCATCCAGTCCCATCACTTCATGGGAAATAGATGGGGAAAAAGTAGAAACAGTGTCAGACTTTATTTTTTTGGGCTCCAAAATCACTGCAGATGGTGACTGCAGCCATGAAATTAAAAGACGCTTAATCCTTGGAAGAAAAGTTATGACCAACCTAGATAGTATATTCAAAAGCAGAGACATTACTTTGCCAACTAAGGTCCGTCTAGTCAAGGCTATGGTTTTTCTTGTGGTCATGTGTGGATGTGAGAGTTGGACTGTGAAGAAGGCTGAACGCCGAAGAATTGATGCGTTTGAACTCTGGTGTTGGAGAAAACTCTTGAAGGTCCTTTGGACTGCAAGGAGATCCAACCAGTCCATTCTGAAGGAGATCAACCCCTGGGATTTCTTTGGAAGGAATGATGCTAAAGCTGAAACTCCAGTACTTTGGACACCTCATGCGAAGAGTTGACTCATTGGAAAAGACTCTGATGTTGGGAGAGATTGGGGGCAGGAGGAGAAGTGGATGACCCAGGATGAGATGGCTGGACGGCATCACTGACTCGATGGACGTGAGTCTGAGTGAACTCCGGGAGATGGTGATGGACAGGGAGGCCTGGCGTGCTGCGATTCATGTGGTTGCAAAGAGTCGGACAGGACTGAGCGACTGAACTGAACTGATGTAAAGACTGAATCAGTTAACTAATTAAAAAGATTACGTGACTGACAGGATGTAGTAGAGGAGGAAGAAGGAAAAGTCCACTCCAGAGTGATTAGGGGTCAGTTTGAAAGAGAAAATTATTTCAGAAAAAGAAGCATTCAGTTTCATCAAGTTGAGTCTCTGTAATGACAGAACATCCAAGAGAAGTAGTGGTGATTTAGTCACTCAGTATTGTCTGACTCTTTTGAGCAAACTCTGGGAGATGGTGAGGTTTCCTTGGTGGCTTAAATGGTAAAGAATCTGCCTGCAATGCAGGAGACCTGGGTTCAGTCCCTGGGTTGGGAAGATATCCTGGAGTAGGGAATGGCAACCCACTCCAGTAGTCTTGCCTGGAGAATTCCATGGACAAAAGGGGCTGGTGGACTACAGTCCATGGTATTGCAAAGAGTTGGACACGATTGAGCGACTAACACTTTCACAAAAAAAAAAAAAAAAAAACTTTCTGGAAGATGGTGAAGGACAGGGAAGCTTGGTGTGCTGCAATCCATGGGGTCTCAAAGAGTTGGACACAACCTAGCTACTGAACAACAACAACAACAACCCTAGAAGATAAATTGCCTTAGAGGAAAAAATATGTATTAACCATTTCAGGAATATAGTGTTAATCTTATTATAGCATGGATCTGGAGTCATTAGTTAGAGTTTCTAGTTCATCTCTGTTCCAATCAAACTGTGAATTTTTATGTATTAATAAGTTAAAATTTATTGAACTGTAAAAAGGAGATAATAGAAGAAGAGCCATATTCTTAAAAGGTATCTATAAAGAAAACAATAATACAGATCTCATGGGAATCAATGAGTGTTGACATGCAGTAAGTATGGTAAAGCTTTAGACTGCTGTTTAGGATATATTAGTTTTATCAAGCATGACCTCTTAAGTAAGAATAATCATCATCAGTGACTATGCTTTTCATATCATAGGACAAAGACTGAGAATTTAAACTTACCTAGTTGATGCCAAAATAGTAGCACTTTTCAGAGCATTCTCCAGAAATTAAGTAAGTAGAAACGAAACAGGAAGGAAGGGGGCAGGGCACAATCTTTCAAAGAATGACATAGCACAAGGACAAGACATAAACCGATGAGATCCAAATAGGTCCAAGATGGCAGGTGAGTTGACTTCCACTAGACCTTTAGCCTCAGTAATATGATCATTGTAACATATCAGTAAGCTAAATGACACACCAACAGGTGCCATGACAGTTCCAAGGCTGACCATAAAGGTTCAAAAGTGGATGGTAGCCCAATTCCTGGAAATCCCCACCACTTCCTAAAATAGCTAGACTACCCCACCCACTGGTTGCATGCATGCATGCAAGCATGCTAAGTGGCTTTGATCGTGTCTGACTCTTAGTGATCCTATGGACCGTAACCTGCCAGGCTCCTGAATCCACAGGATTCTCCAGGCAAGAATACTGGAGTGGGTTGCTATGCCCTTCTCCAGGGGATCTTCCTGATCCAGGGATCAAACCTGCATCTCTTATTTCTTCTGCATTGGCAGATGGATTCTTTACCGTTAGTGCCAGCTATCCACCCCTATAAAAACTGACAATTACATACCCTGGGGCTGCTCCCGCCTTTTCAGGTGGCTCACACTCTGTGGAGAGTATTTCTCTCCAAATAAATCTACTTCTTACCTATCACTTTGTCTCTGTCTAAATTCTTTCTATGTTGAATCATCAAGATCCCGAGTTTCATTAAGTCCTGAGACCAGGTATGCTAGGTCTCAGTTAAAGTGTGTTCAACTCCCAGTCCAGGTTTTGGCTGGGTTAAAATCCCAACCCAGTCCCAATCTGGGCTGAACAGTTTCAGAAATAGGAGGGGAAATCCTTTTGAGTTGATCAGATCATACTTTGTCCAACTATTACCTAAAACTGGGTTCAACTCTAGATGGTGGGCATCTATCCAAAAAACACAACCAAGCCAAAGACTGGGAGAAGGCAGAATTTATCACTTGTAGTAAGAAGAACATGAGGGTCTTTTCCAAAATAGTGTCTTCCTGAGCAGCAATGTTAAGGGTATACACATATTCATGGAGGGGCTTGGGTGGGAGATAGAGTCCAGGCTTTAGTTGATTGAAACCATGAGGGTCAAAAAAGGCCAACATCATCATCCCTTAGGTTTGGTTGTTCTGGTGGTTGAGCCCTGCAGGCTAATCTTTCCACTGAAACAGAACTGGGAGTCTTTACAATCGATATATTACCTTTACTATCATTCCTTCTCTTGCCTGACAAACAGCTTTTTGTTCCTTTAATATCATTAATTACTGACACCTATTCAAGGGCAAGCATTGCACAGGGCCAGACTCAGATCACATAAAGGTTTCGACCAAAAATTGCTTTTCTATTGTCGAGAAAGCCATGACTGGTTCTCTTTCTCCTGGGACCCCTTACCCTATCTGCTTACACAACCACTAACAGAGTTGTTAAATAAAAGTAAATATATTTGTGATAGCTCTTGCCTAGCCCTTTCTGAATTCTGTAAAAATATATTTCCAAATAGTTTGCTTAAAACATATATCTTTTCATTAAAATCTAAGCAAAAGGTGGCAATGTTCTATACAAATGTTCACTAATCCCTTAACTATTACCTGTATAATTTGTAAAATAAAGTGTCTCAACTGCATATATTATAAGAATCAGAAAAACAAGATACCAGGCTTTATTAAGAAAATTTGAAATTTATAAGAAGTCATCTTATAAATGATTAAAATGCAAGACAAGTGTTAGGGTACTTGTATGTCAATAAAGATTCCTATGAGGCACTAGATGTTGGAGTACAGAAACCTGAAGCATTATTTCTACATTTGCTTCATAGGGATCTTCTCCTTGCTTATCATATTGTCTATCTGAACACTCTAAACTTGGTTAAAATTTCTTTTTTCAGGACTTCCCTGGTGGTACAGAGGATAAGAATGTGCCTGCCAATGCAGAGGATGTGGGTTTGATCCCTGGTCTGGGGAAGATTCCACATGCCTTGGGGCAACTAAGTTGTTGCACCACAAATACTGAGCCTAAGCTCAAGAGCCTGCCAAGTGGAAACTACCGAGTCCACGTGCTGCAGCTCCTGAAGCCCAGTGCTCCAGAATAGATGCCACTGCAATGAGAAGCCTGCGCACTGCAAGGAAGAGGAGCCCCAGTTCGCTGCAATGAGAAGGCCCACATAGTGACGAAGACTCAGCATAGCCAAAAATAAATAAGGAGATAAATGTGTGGGCCCTAAGCTGTGTTTGACTCTTTTGTGACCCTATGGACTATAGCCTGCCTGGCTCCTCTGTCCATGGGATTTTCCAGGCAAGAATACTGGAGTGTGTTGCCATTCCCTTCTCCAGGGGATCTTACCAACCCAGGGATCGAGTCCACATCTCCTGAATTGACAGGTGGATTCTTTACCACTGAGTCACTTGGGGAGTCTAAATAAAAAAATAAACAAATAAATAAATGTTATTTAAAATTTTTTCTTTAGACAAATCTACGTTCTCCAGCCTCCTTCTCAGGATGGCCCTCTAGCTACAGGAAAAGAGCACTGGCCCGCATTTTAAGATATCCAAGTTTTAATTCAAGCTCTATCTTAATCATAAAAATGGAAGAAAGTTAAGTATTAATTGAGCATCTACCATGCTCTAAGCAAGACATATGTAATCTTGCTTAAATCTTGCTTAAAAACCAATAAAGTGAATATCATTAGTCCCAGTTCATATATAAAGAGAGGTTCAGAGGAGTTAAATAACCTATCTAAGGTCACTGACTAGAAACTAGAATGTAAACATTTCAACTAAATTTACAGGCCCCAATTATTTCAATTTTTTGATTCTCCATTAGGGGAGTTTACCAGTTTTTTCCATTATATCAACTCCCATGACTATATCCTATTTATATTTCTTGATTATTACTTGATACTAAAGTTAGGGAAAAGCTACTACAAGTTAAGAACTTTTTCTGAGATGTAAGGGGAAATTTTTGAAGAGATAATTTGAATAGTACCCAGCATGGGTTAGATGTGAAGTATAGAGATCTGGAAATATGTTTTTAGTGAGTGCATTTTAATAATATTAGAATAAATTAATTAGCTATGTTGTAACAATGTTTAATTTTATACTTAAAATATGATCAGCATCTTTACCTTCTTTTCATGCATTAATCTGCATTAGTTTTCCTAGGAACTGTGTTTTCCAGTGTTGTTTAAAAATCTGAGATTCTCTAGTATGTTTTTCCAGTCCAAGTCTTTGACAGTCTCCATCAAAACTCAATTGATGTTGAGGGCTGACTTTTTTCCCCTAATTTTTTGTTGAAATAGTCTATTTCTCTGGAATATTTTAAGGCTGTTCTTACCATTTCCTGCTGGGTGGGACTTTTTTCTTTTTTCTTTTTTTACCATGTTGTTTGCTTAAACTATGAAGCCATTTCAAGTAGACGTGTTTTATCATTCCTTTTTCCTTTTAGGGGAACCTCCCTATAATTTAAGGTTGTTAATAACCTCACCAAAGTGACATTTCTAATATTTACTTATTTATTTTTTTCACTGGAAAGACAGAGTGAAGGATAGTGTTTTTTCTTTTTCTTCCAGCAGTGGTTCTAAACCTACTGAAAAACATAGTGAATTGTTGATAACATATCCTTAAAACAAAACTGTGTGTCATAAAAGGGAGTTATTTTAAACATAAGAGAAATAAACCTAATAATTTTAAAAATACATGAGAGAAATAGCTAATATTAAATAAGGTTAATAATGTCTTAAAATATAGTTCATTCACTAGGGGTTGAAACACATTTCCCAAAGTTGCTTTTGGAGAGCAATAGGCATTGGGTTTAAATCACTTAAATGAGTATTTATGGCATGTTTGTTATCTTCCCCACTATTATTGTTATCAAGGCACTTTATTCACAACAAGGATGTGGCATGTGTACCCATTTATGCTTGTCATATAAGTAAAGCAAGTAACATGCTTGTTGGGAACTTAATAATAAAACAGAGCAAAAATGATAGGAACTATTTTATTAAGCCAACAAATACATTGAATTATTGAAGGTGGAGAAAAGAATGATATTCTTTCTCTTTCATAGATAAAAAACTGGAGTACTGTTTTATAAAATTTTCCAATTTTTTCTTTGTTAGGAGGGGAGTTTACCCTTTTGAAACTCCCAGGCAACAGCATTTTGACTTATTTTTAATAAGTTACCATTAGCTGCACAGCAAAGGAAGCCGATATGAAAAGACAATTGACCAAATGGGAGAAAAGTTCGCAAATGGTATATCTGTTAAGGGGTTAATACCCAAAATACATAATAAGGGGTTAATATGCAAAATACATAAAAAGACTCATACAACTCAACAGCAAAAACAATTCAATTCAAAAATTAGGCAGAAAATCTGAATAGACATTCTTCCATGTCTATATGGAAAGAAACCACTATAGTATTGTAAAGTAATTGGCCTCCAATTAAAATAAATAAATTAATTTAAAAATAAATAAATTAAATATGGCATCCATTGTTTTAGCAGATGACACATAAGAATTTTTAATCATTTATCATGTATAAATAAAAGTCAATGAACTTAGAAAAAATCTGAATAGACATTTTTCCAAAGAAGACATAGAGATGGCCAATAGGTACATGAAAAGGTGCTCAACATCACTAATCATCAGGTAAATGCAAATTAAAACTACAATGAGGTATCACCTCTTGCCTGTTAGAATGGCTACTATCAAAAAGACAAGAAATAACAAGTATTAGCAGGATGTGGAGAAAAGGGAACACTTGTGCATTGTTGGTAGGAATGTAAGTTGGTATAGCCAATATGGAAAAAAGTGTGACAGTTCCTTAAAAAATTAAAAATGGAACTATGGTATGATTCAGAATTCTACTTCTGGGTATTTATCCAAAGAAAACAAAAATTAATCCCCAAATAAAGATGTATGCACACCCATATTCATCATAGCTTTATTTATAATACCCAATATATGGAAATAACCTAAATGCTTATTGATGGATGGATAGATAAAGAAACTGTGGTATACAGATACAGTGCAATATTACTCAGCCATGAAAAGAATGAAATCTTGCTATTTGGCACAACTAAGATGGACCTAGGGGATTCAGTTCAGTTCAGTAGCTTAGTCATGTCTGACTCCTTGCGATCCCATGCATTGGAGCACACCAGGCCTCCCTGTCCATCAACAACTCCCAGAGTTCACTCAGACTCACGTCCATCGAGTTGGTGATGCCATCCAGCCATCTCATCCTGGGTCGTCCCCTTCTCCTCCTGCCCCCAATCCCTCCCAGCATCACAGTCTTTTCTAACGAGTCAACTCTTCGCAGGAGGTGGCCAAAGTACTGGAGTTTCAGCTTCAGCATCAGTCCTTCCAAAGAACACCCAGGACTGATATCCTTTAGAATGGACTGGTTGGATCTCCTTGCAGTCCAAGGGACTCTCAAGAGTCTTTTCCAACACCACAGTTCAAAAGCATCAACTCTTTGGCACTCAGCCTTCTTCACAGTCCAACTCTCACATCCATACATGACCACAGGAAAAACCATAGCATTGACCAGACAGACCTTTGTAGGCAAAAAGTAATGTCTCTGCTTTTGAGTACGCTATCTAGGTTGGTCATAACTTTTCTTCCAAGGATTAAGCGTCTTTTAATTTCATGGCTGCAGTCACCATCTGCAGTGATTTTGGAGCCCCCCAAAATAAAGTCTGACACTGTTTCTACTGTTTCCCCATCTATTTCCCATGAAGTGATGGGACCAGATGCCATGATCTTAGTTTTCTGAATGTTGACCTTTAAGCCAACTTTTTCACTCTCCACTTTCACTTTCATCAAGAGGCTTTTAGCTCCTCTTCACTTTCTGCCATAAGGGTGGTGTCATCTGCCTATCTGAGGTTATTGATATTTCTCCCAGCAAGCTTGATTCCAGCTTGTGATTCCTCCAGTCCAGCATTTCTCATGATGTACTCTGCATAGAAGTTAAATAAGCAGGGTGACAATATACAGCCTTGACGTACTCCTTTTCCTATTTGGAACCAGTCTGTTCCATGTTCAGTTCTAACTGTTGCTTCCTAACCTGCATACAGGTTTCTCAAGAGGCAGGTCAGGTGGTCTGGGATTCCCATCTCTTTCAGAATTTTCCACAGTTTATTGTGATCCACACAGTCAAAGGCTTTGGCATAGTCAAGAAAGCAGAAATAGATGTTTTTCTGGAACTCTCTTGCTTTTTCGATGATCCAGCAGATGTTGGTAATTTGATCTCTGGTTCCTCTGCCTTTTCTAAAACCAGCTTAAACATCTGGAAGTTCATGGTTCACGTATTACTGAAGCCTGGCTTGGAGAATTTTGAGCATTACTTTACTAGCGTGTGAGATGAGTGCTAAGGGCATTATGCTAAGTGAAATAAGTCAGAGAAAGACAATTGCTGTATAATCTCTGTTTTGTGTGCATGTTCAGTTGCTTCAGTCATGTCTGACTGTCCTCTGTCCATGGGATTCTTCCAGGCAGGAATACCGGAGTGGCTTGCCATGCCCTCCTCCAGGGGATCTTCCTGACCCAGGGATCAAACCCACATGTCGTGAGTCTCCTTTAGTGATGAGCCACCAGGAAAGCTCTAGTCTTTTTAAATATGTGGAATCAAAAGGGAAAGAAGAAAAGAAAAGAGAGAAGGAATGAATGAAAAAGGAAGAGAGAGCAAGAGAGGGAGACAGAGAAAGGGAAAGGAAGGAAGGAAAGAAACGGCAATCAATCAACCCAAGCTCATAGATATAGAGAATGCATTGGCGGCTGTCAGAGGTGGGGGGTAGGGGGAAGGGGGAAGTGGGGAGGTGGGAGGAATGGGTGAACTGTTTTTGTTTTTGTTTAAATAAATTGAATTGTTCTTTGAAAAAAAGTTCTTTGGAAATCTTCAGTAAACGTGCAATACCTCTTAGAATGGCTAAATATGTATTCTAAACGAACATGCTAAGACAGTTAATACTTTGAAAGAAGAAAACAAATCAGGTGAAAAACCATTTTATTTTCTTTTACAGAAGCCCCAAATGTTTCTTTCATCTATTTTAAAAATAAAGGACAGAAAATATTGCCTTATGACCAAGAAATATAATAACCATGAAGGAGAGTCAGAGATTAGAGGAAATGAAAGGTGAATAAGGAGAAAAAGAAAATGAGAAAAAGATAAAGATATTCACAGATGAACAGGCAAAATCAAGAACAAAGAGACAAAATTAGAAAGACTTTCCCAGAAGTTCAGTGGAAAAGCAAAGAGACAGACACTCAACAGTGAAACATGCATCATTCCAAGAGAGTGTTTTCATGGAGAAAGAGCTAAATCAATAGCATTTAATGAGACATACTTCATAAACATATTAGTATCAGGCAGGATGGGTATATGGGGAATGAAAACCTCTTGGTTTTTACTTCTGGGCCAACTGAAGGGAAATTGAGGACTAAATCAGAGATACTCCAATATTATTTCAATTGATGAAAATTAAATTCTTCAATAGGTATTCCCTACACTATTGTAAAATGATAGGAAATAACTACATACTGATATCTCCTCTAGAAAAAGAAAAGGAAACTTGTAGGACAAAGTAAAAAGTGATTTTTAAAATGTATTTTGTTTTCCATGGGTATAATAAATCACATACACTTTCATGGAAGTGATTTATTTACAAGCCTTTTACATAAAGTATAACAATTGTTAACATCAATCACTTTCCATATTAAGTTAAAATAGAATATTTTGATATTAATGACTTAACTGTTCATTTTAATTGTTATAGATAACAGTGTAATTGTTACAATGTCGAAATCCTTATCAATTAAATATGTACTAGATGTATACGGGGCTTCCCTGGTAGTTCAGCTGGTAAAGAATCTGCCTGCAATGCAGGAGACTCCAGTTTGATTCCTGAGTCAGGAAGATCCCCCGGAGAAGGGCATAGCAACCCACTCCAGTATTCTTGCCTCAAGAATTCCATGGACAAAGAAGCCGGGCAGACTACAGTCAATGGGGTCACAAAGAGTTGGACATGACTGAATGACTAAGCACAACACAGCACAGATATATATGAATGAAAGGAAATAATTTAATATAATTTGTTAAAAGAAGAGTATGAGAGTTTATAGATAAAACACGTCAAGTATTAATGATAGCAACCTGAGAGGTAGGTACATAAAAGTTCATTGTATTCTGCTGCTGCTGCTGCTAAGTCGCTTCAGTGGTGTCCGACTCTGTTTGACCTCAGAGACGGCAGCCCATCAGGCTTCCCCATCCCTGGGATTCTTCAGGCAAGAATACTGGAGTGGGTTGCCATTTCCTTCTCCAACGCACGAAAGTGAAAAGTGAAAGTGAAGCCACTCAGTCATGTCAGACTCTTAGCGACCCCATGGACTGCAGCCTACCAGGCTCCTCCGTCCATGGGATTTTCCAGGCAAGAGTACTGGAGTGGGGTGCCATTGCCTTCTCCGAAGTACTAGCCTAATGCACTGTCAGGGCATTAGTACTGAGAAAAAGGACTCAGCCAGGTGGACTGTGTGGTGTGTTTTAAATTTCTAGTTGTGTGATGCATTTTAAATTTTCTATAATAGAAAAGTGAAAATTTTTCTTTAATTGAGTTAATTATCTATAAGACATTCACTTGCTCAGAAGTAGCTCAAATTAATGCACAATCTCAGTTTCAGAACATCGTGAAAGACTTTTAAGGAATTTCTGTTACAGAGATTTCTTTGGTTCCTATTTTTTTTTTTTTGTAATGACTTCTATTACTTTATTTTCATCATCATCTAAATTTTATTTCAGAACATCTGAACTGTGCTTTTATAAATTTCCACTTCAGAAACACAGGAAGTCTTAAGAAATGGATGAGAACCAGGTACTTACTGTACAGTTTTCCATTGTATCCCAAATTCTAAAAGCAGCAGTGGAAGTATCTTTATGCCTTGAGTAAAGACATCTCAATTGTTCCATGTGAAACCTGGAGAACGGGTTGTGTTTGGAAGCGTTTTTTTGGCTATCGCCTAAGCCTGGTATCTTGGAAGTGTAGTGTACTCAGTCTCCTGGAGGAGAAGAATGCTTGCCTCTTACTCACACACTGCTTTATTTGCAAGTGTAAGTCTCAGAGGAGACTGCTTGTCTACCCAGCTGCAGAATGTGTATGCAATGATTGCATTTGTTGCCATAGAAACTGAAATATAACCAATAAACTACACACCCCAAACAGATTAAAATTGACTTAGAAAGACTATAGAGGGTAATTACAAAATGTGTATAAAACATTACTATGCTTTTCTTTTAAAAATGATAGCTTATTAAGTTTAATTTTCATAGAAATTATTCCTCCTAACAGAGTTTGCAGTGATACCAAGATTATTGCTGAATAGTCGCTAGTGGTAAAGAACCCTCCTGCCAATGCAGGAGACGTAAGAGACATGGGTTCAGTCCCTGGATTAAGATTCCCTGGAGGAGGAAATGGCAACACACTCTAGTACTATTGCCTGGAGAATCCCATGGACAGAGGAGCCTGGCAGGCTACAATCCATAGGCTCACAGAGTCAGACAGGACTGAAGCGACTTAGCACACACAATCTTTAAGGTAGTTAAAAAAAAAAACAAAACATGACAGCAGGTGACTGAATGCTTTAATTATGTTTACGCTAAGCATACATGCATGGGGTAATGATTTAGTTATGAAAAACCATTAGAGTCTTAGAAATTCAGGCCCAAACATGTTTGAGCATGATAAGAATACAATTGATTTCTATTTCAACTTTAAAAAATGTGCATCCATTGTCATGTTGAACTTATAACAACTTAATAATAGTCACAGGGGCTTCCCTGGTAGCTCAGCTGGTAAAGAATCTGCCTGCAATGCGGGAGACCTGGGTTCAATCCCTGGATTGGGAAGATTCCCCTGGAAGAGGACCGGGCAACGCACTCTAGTATTCTTGCCTGGAGAATCCCATGGACAGAGGAGCCTGGTGGGCTATACAGTCCATGGGGTCTCAAAGAATCGACATGACTGAATGACTAAGCACAAGCATAATAATAGCCACCACTTACTCAGCATTTATTCATAATGATAAAAATCATAGATGTGGAGAATAATCAGCACTCTTGTAGAGCGTTGGTTGGTTGAAATAGATATAGGTTTTTTTCCCCTTAAATGTGAATATCATACCTAGAAAGCTAAAATTAGTCATTTGGGGAAACAAAAATTTTGATAGGATAATTATTTAGGAGGCATACATTTAGCAAAACCTTATTTGGGGGGGTCAAAGGTCAGAATTAAAGTAATTTGACAGCAACAGTAATTTCAAAAAAATTCTTAGCAAAAATAATGGTAGTGAATAGTAAGGGAGAGGACCAAAGACTGGGATTGCACTTAAACACTTTTGGATTTTCACCATTTAATTAATTTATTCTACATTAGAGATTTTAAAAAAACAACCTTCTCAGTTACACAAAGCAAGAGGACAACTTATGGAGAACATGTCCCACGGAAATTCTGGACAGTTTATTTTGCCCTCTTTTACATCAAAGGAAGACTGAAAGGTCTGTTTTCCTATTTGCTGCTCTGATGATTTATAGGAAGGGGAAGGTTCTTTGGGAGATGGCTAAAACAAAGTTCCAGCAATCTAAATTCTGTCTTTGGAAATGACTCATAGCTTCTAAAGTAGGACCTTCTAATAGTTTGTGTGTGCAGATGTATGTAATGTTCAGTGGCTTAAGAATGGTAATAGCTGGATCTTATTCTAGTCTCTGTTCTGCCATTACCTGGCTATGGATCTCAGACATTTCTGGCCCACGATTTTCTTGGCCGTCAGATCATGGTAGGGGTTGCCAAACAATCTGCAATAATCATTTCAAGTCTAATTAGAATAAAACCTCATGGTACAATGTTTCTGGCTGGCTCAACCCCAATGCATAATTCCTTTCTCCCTAACCATCTTTCAGTATTAGTCCAGGAATAACCATGTGTCCAATTCTATCCAACAAACATTTGCTGGATAAAATTTCAGGAAAGCTTTAAAAAAGGATAGACTGGGGGCATCTCCTGGTGATCCAGTGATTAAGCGTCAGCCTGCCATGCAGGGGAGACTGGTGCCTATGCAGGGGACACTGGTTCAGTCCCTGGTCTAGGAAGATTCCACAGGCTGTGGGGGCAACTAAGCCCCTGCACCACAATTACCGAGCCTGTGTGCCCTAGAGCCTGTGCTCTGCAATGATAAACCACCACAGTGAGAAACCCACACACCACACCTAGAGAGTAGCCCCGGCTCCCGCAACTAGAGAAAGCCTGAGTGCAGCGACAAAGACTCAACACAGCCGTAAACAAATAAATAAAAAGGATAGATTGCGTTGGAGTGTTCCTTTGGACATTTTGAGCCTGTCCCTTCTTGCTTAAAAAAAAAAAAAAAAAGCAATGCCTAAAGGTGTAGCAGCCGTCTTATGACCATGAGGTGACATGCTAAAGAGTAAGGACAAGAGAAGCAGAGAGATGGAAATAATGTGTCCCTAACTGCTTTCTTGGGAAACTGTTTCAACCTTGGACTGCCTATATCTCAATTTCTTGCTACATGAGAAAAACAAACCTATGGTTTAAGCCATTGTAGTGTGTTTTACCTTATTTGCAGTAGAATTTATGCCTAATTTATAAAGCCTAACACAACAAATAAAACTAACGTGCTCTAACAGAAGAAGGTTCTGTGGGAGGAATACAAAAATGAATACTATGATCACTTCTCTCACAGAGCTTCTTGTTAAGTAAAAGGCAAAGACAAGCAGTAAAGTAGCCACAATATCAGACAGAATGTATTAAGAAGTACAGGGACTTCCCTGCTGGTCAAGTGGTTAAGAATCTGCTTTGCAATGCAGGGGCCATGGGTTTGATCCCTGGTCTGGGGAACTAAGATCCCACATGCTTTGGGGCAACTAAGCCTGCATGTTGCAACTCCTGAGCCCGAAACTACCAAGCCTATGGGCATAGCTAGAGAGTCCGAGTGGTTCAATAAAAGACCCTCACAATGCAACAAAGATCCTGCATGCCTCAACTAAGACCTGACACAGCCAAATAAATAAATATTAAAAAGAGAAAGAAAGAAATACAGTACCAACAAAGTCTTCAGTGGAATGAAGTCATACTTGAGCTCAGGGAGCAGTGTGGAGAAACCAGGAATACAGCCTTTAAAAAGTATATTTTAATATTCTTAGTTTATGCTACCTCTTAATACTTACATTATTAATAACTAAATTATTAATACAGAACTAATAATTAGACATTAAGCTATAATCACTTGCTTAATTATGCTGATCTAGAGATTATGTTACATTGTTTTAGCTTGATTTTGAAACTAAAATTTCATCAGAATATTGTTTTAAAGATATCCTCTCAGAAGAATTCCATATTTTTGGAATGAAAATGACTACTGTTACCCATTTCCTCCTGGCTCGATCAGTTAATGGCTTATATAACTACTCCCAGTGCCCGCCCCAATAATTTGCTCTGTTTTTTTAAAAAATATGAACTAAACTCAAAGCCTGTCCTTCATTTTTTTATACATTTTTCTTTACTGCTTCTGATGCTACCTTGACCCTAATCTTGGGTGTAAATCTTTTCCTAAACTGTACAATCTGTTAAATAATTCAACACAGATGAGCTAACAAATAAAAATGGCTTAATGTGCTACCAGCTCTTCCTCAGTATTTGTATTTATTTTCATAACATCTAATGCAGTGATAATTCATGATTACATTTTAGAATCATCAGGAAAGGTCTAACTAAAAAATAATGCCGTCCCATCCAAGACAGTTTGAATTTAATTAGTCTGCAGTGAGATGCGGGCATTGGTAGGTTTAAAAGCATCTCAGGTGTTTCTAATGTACAGCCAACATTAAGAACCAGAAGCGTAACCCACACTCAACATATATTTACCAGGTGACTGACGAGAATCCCACGGACAGAAGAGCCTGGCACGCTACATTCCACATGGTTGCAGAACTGGGCATGACTGAAGTGACCAAGTGTCGGACACGACTGAGTGACTAAACTGAACTGAAGCGACTTAGCATATGGGCTTCCCAGGTGGTGCTACTGGTAGAGAACCTGCCTGCCAATGCAGGAGACGTAAGAAATGTGGGTTCAATCCCTGGGTCAGGAAGATCCCCTGGAGGAGGGCATGGCAACCCACTCCAGTATTCTTGCCTGGAGAATCCCATGAACAGAGGAGCCTCTTGGGCTACAATTCAAAGGGCTGCAATGAGTTGGACATGACTGAAGCAACTTAGCATGCATAGAGTGACACTGTAAGTTACTCTGAAAAGCTACTCTCAGCCTTGTGGGATCAGATAGCTAATGCACAACTCATTTTACCCTTGAGTAAAAAAGGAATTTTTGGAAAGAATACTGGATTTTCTCAGGCATAGACAATGGTATCTCAACTGGGACTATACCCAGTGTTTGGAAACCTGACAGCAACCAGGCAGTGGCACTTTCATTTAGGGTTCATTTTCCTCTTTCTGAAACCCAACTCTTTCTACCTCCCCTACCATGAAGAAAAATACTATGGCCCTCCAAGGTCATCACATATATTTGTGCCCTGCATCTGAAGCTGCATCCACCTAGAGGGATGCTCTTTTTTTAATGTGAAAAATGGTCCCCACTGGAGGGACACAGCCTTACAGGTGCACTGGTGATGCTTCACAGTTTAGTTTCCAGCTCCTCCATTTAGGAGACAGATCTAGGCTAAAAGGTCTTTTGTTTTATTTATTTATCTGATAAAAGTACATGGTCTCCAAGGGGAGAACCTAGTTGGCCAAGCATGGTTAGGTCCCATCCCTAATTTACTCAGAAGCAGACTAATATGGCAGAAGCACAGATGTGGGGGATTCACCCTCACATAGCGAAGGGGGCACATTTTAAAAGGGAATTGTCTATGAGGTGGGCAGTTAACTGAAAAAGTTACCTGACCCTTCTCAAGGAGCTAGCTCTTTTTTTTTTTTTTTCCCCTGCAGTATGTGGATCTTAATTCCCTAGTGAAGTGAAGTGAAGTGAAGTGGCTCAGTTGTGTTTGACTCTTTGCGACCCCATAGGCTGTAGCCCACCAGGCTTCTCGGTCCATGGGATTTTCCAAGCATGACTCCTGGAGTGGGTTGCCATTTCCTTCTCCAGGGGATCTTCCCGATCCAGGGATCGAACCCAAGTCTCCCACATTGTAGGCAGACGCTTTACCATCTGAGCTACCAGGGAAGCCCCTTAACTCCCTAACCAGGGGTCAAACCCATACCTTCTGCAGTGGATGTATGAAATCTTAAACACTGGACCTCCAGGGAAGTTCCAGAGCTGACTTTTTAATACAGGTGAAAAGTCTAAAATGTGAATGTCTTTTATAAGCCTATTAGTGGATAAGCATTTAAGAAAAATAAGAGGTCATTTCTGACTGGTGTATTCTAGCATCATGGAGAGGATTAAATTTTCATAGACAATGCAGGGAAAGAAGCCAGCCCAGAGAGTCAGAGGAATTACAGTGAACAAAGGCATGGAAGTGAGAATGACAACTATTTCAGATTGATTGAACCATAGGATTTAAAGTGTAATAAGAAATAGTTGAGAACAGATTGTGGAGGATTTTGAAAGTCAAGCTAGCAAGAGAGGATTCCTTTTTAGAAAATTTAAGGTTTTTGAGCAGGGAAAATATATAATCAGATTAGTATTTTAGGAAAATTGATCTTTTCCAAGGTGTCTAGTAATAATTAAGCAGAAGATCTGAAAGTAGATGAGTAGATCAACTAAGAAGCAAGACAGGGTCTAGTCTGGGCTATTGGCAATAAGAATAAAAAATAAAGGCAGGACATTCTTGAGAACCATGGGGATTTCAGGCATCATGCCAGGAGCAAGGAGAGTGATATTTGGATTAGGAAGCACACTTCCAGTGCTCTGGCCATGTACGATATGGTAAAGCCAGTCCTTTCTAAAAGGATATTTTTAAAAGCACCCTATCGTTAATTTATTTCACTTTGTTCATTCCATTGTTCACTCACTTGACAAACATTTATCGAACACCAGATGTGATCAGACACCACAGGAGAAGGTGGTTCAGATAAGATGAACAAGACCACTCTCTTCTAGTGAGGACATGGACATGAAAACAATGAATGAGAAGACAGTGAGAAAAGTGCCACATGACCTCATAGGGCTGCTGGGAAGATTAAATGAGATCACGTCTGTAAAATGCTTAGTTAGGCACAGTGCCTGGTACCTAGTAAGCGCTCAATAAATAGTAACTATTCTTCCATGTAAAATCCCATGAGAGAAAAAAGGAGGAGTGATGAGCTGTCTCAAGATATTGAGGACAGCTTCAGGGAGAAAGTGAGATCATTAACCAGGCAAAGACTAAGATGGGCACTCTAGATTAAAAATTAAAGGACCCATATGACAAAAAGCGTGGTGTGTTCTGAGACGATGAAGTGGCCCATACAGACTGTGGGATGTGTACTTAGGAGTGGCAGGTATTGGGCCTAGATTTTGGGTAGCTTTGAATGGCCAGCAAAATTTAGACTCTATATTTTAGACAAGCAGAAGCAATGACTGGATTTCAAATAGACAGTTGGTGAGCAAGCTTATTAGAAAGGTCACTCTGGGGACAGTTTGGAAGATGGACTTACGGGTAGGAGGTGAGAAACAGGTCAGAGCAAAGAAATCACTACAGATCTTCCTTGACGTTCCAGTAAAGCTACTGTGAGTTAAAAATACTGTAAGCAGAAAATGCATTTACTACACCTAAACCTATTGAACATCATAGTTTATCCTAACTTAGTTTATACATGCTCAGAATACTTACATTAGCCTACAGTTGGGCAAAATAATCTAACACAAAACCTGTTATGTAATAAAGTGTTGACCAGCTCATGTAATTTGCTGACTACTGTACTGAAAGTGAAAAACACAATGGCGGTTTGGGTACTGATGGTTTTAAGTGTAGCTGTGGTTTATCCTGTGATTGTCCAGCTGACTGGGAGTGTGGCTCACTGCCACTGCCCAGCATCACCAGAGAGTATTCCACTGCACAGAACTAGCCCAGGAAAAGATCAAAATTCAAAGTATGGCTTCTACTGATTGTGTATCCCTTTCACACCTTTGTAAGGTAAAAAAAAAAAAAAATCATTTAAAGTCTAATCATCATAAGTTGGGGACCATCTGTAGGCTACTTAAATTGTTCAGGCAAGTTAAGTAAGTATGAATCAAGTGATTCCAGCAGGATGAAAGGGCAGAAACAAACGATGATGTGTTGGGAAAATTCAGTTTTTTCCTTTCAGCATAGGGAATAATCCAGTTCTTTTCTAAGGTGTGTTTCTTCTCCGTGTATCTCTTCTCATACTCAAAGAGAACACGTCACTTCTGGTCACCATATGGAGGCTTTCCTCCATTCCAAGCAATTCTCTATGACAAAAATGTAAGTATTGTAGTATCCTGATGAAGAGCATCCTTTCCTTATTTCATTACGTAAGAAACAGTCAGATGACCGAGACATAGGTAACGCATGGAGGCACCAACAGCTATCAAGGTTGTCAGATTGCTAAGTCTCACCTTTCTGAACCCTGGAAAGGGTTACTGGGTTATTTCCAGAACTATCTGAGGTCTTGTTACTGCAATTCTTATGTACAGTCCAGGCTTATTCATTGACAATTCACTTAACTAGAAATTTCAAATAATGAGTTATTTCTTATATGCGATAACTCATCTTTATAATATAAGTCACCAAGAACTGCGAAATACTGTATTTAATTTAGTATTGTAAAGTAAAATAAAGTAAAAATAAAATTAATAATAAAAAAGAAAACGAAAAAAAAATAAATAAAAGCAAACCAGAAAAATTCGATTTCATTTGCTACTATTTTAGTGTATTTTTTAAAGTACAATTTTATTTGAGATAACTGTAGATTCAGATGCATGTGTAAGAATTAGTACAGAGAAATCTCTTGTACTCTTTCCCAGTTCCTCTCAGTGGTAACGTCTTGCAAAACCACAGTTAAATTTAACAACCAGGACACGGACACTGATGGAGTGTAGGTCTATTTCTGTGTTCTCTCTTCTGTTCCATTGACTCATCCATCGTTTCCTCCATCAGTATCATATAGTTTTGACCATGGTAGTTATATAGTGGGCTCCAGTATGGGGAAGAGTGATTCTTCACACTTTATTCTTCTATTTCAAGATTGTTTTAGGTATTCTAAGGCCTCTTTTTAATGTCCTTAATAATACTTTTACTTTGAAAAATTAGAAATCTGGGCATACTATCTTTGGCATCCCTATTAACAAGAATATGAATTATTAATATCTCATTCATCAAAGTCCTGAATAAGAATTTACTTTTAATCCTTACTTTAAGGTAAATTACCATAAAGTAGATTATAAAAGCAAGTTATGGACATTTCTCTGTAGGTATTTAAAACCATCTATTCTTATCTATATGTCCTAAACACTTCAGGTCTAATAATTCTGAAGATATTCACTATTTAAAATGATTTTAAAGGCCAGAAGTCTTACCATGTTAAACCAGTGAGGTGTTCTATAAAAACTGTTCTATTTTATCAACATTTAGTCATATTTACCTACCTATATAACCTTTAAAAAAGCAATAAATAACTGTAAGCACAGAACATGAATAAATCCTAGAACCAGCTTGTTAAAATGCAACTTTGTCTTTTAAGAATCTGCTGTGCTATTTACTTTTGGAGAAAGGCAAAAAAGACAAACAAAAGCTTCTGCAAATTGATGCTTAGAGAGTAAATGTACTTAAGTGTGTGGGTATATTTTTAGCCTTGAGAATGTATATTCTCACCAGCAGCGCTCTCTGGTAATTGCCTGTTTTAACAGATGGGTCAGAATACATGAGATAAATCCATAGATTGCTGCATAAATTTGCCAATTATTGAATTTTCAAACACACAGCATTATAAAAGTTTATGCAACCTTCTAATCTGTGGGACTCCTAATTTATTTTTGAGGGAGATGGAGTTTTTGTTTTCTCCCAGACAACTGATTAAAATATTTGTGCTGTCTTTAAGTGATAAAACAGGCTTTTAACAAGGTATTCTAAAAATGAAAAGTCTAGCCATATTAGAAATCACTGCAGCATATAATCAAAGTCAATACAAAATAAAAATGACACCACCATAGATAATGCTAACAAAGTCTTTAAATGAAAAAAGAAGAGCTTTAAAATTTGTTTTCAACAACTTTGTTGAGATGTAGTTGACTTAAACTAAACTGCACATATTTGAATTGTACTAAAAAATATATGTTTTGACACTTGCATACCCCTGTGAAGCCACCACCACAAGCAAGATAATAAACATACCTATCACCCTCAAAAGTATTTTTGTGCCTTTTTTTTATAACCTTTCCTACTTCTATTCCAGCTGAGATGACCACTCAAGATATTAGGTTGCATTTTCTAGAATTTTATATAAATGGAATTACACAGCATATATATTGGCTTCTTTCTCAGCATAATTATTCCCAGATTCATCCATGTTTCTGCATGTATAATAGTTCATTATTTTTTATTCTGGTAGTGTGGATACAGTGGGGTTCCCAGGTGGCACTTGTGGTAAAAAACCCACCTGCCAATGCAGATAGACGTAAGAGACACAGGTTCCATCCCTGGGTCAGGAAGATTCCCTGGAGGAGGGCAGGGCAACCCACTCCAGTACTCTTGCCTAGAGAATCTCATGGACAGGAGCCTAGTGGGCTACAGTCCATGGGGTTGCAAAGAGTCAGACATAGATGAAGCAAGTTAGCACACATGGACACAGTAACCCAATTTGCTTATCCATTTACTGATTGAAGGGCATTTGGATTGTTTCCAGATTTTGGCTAGTAAAACTGCTATAAATATTTGTATGCAAATCTCTGTATGGACCTGTGTTTTCATTTCTCTTGGATAAACATGTAGAAGTGGAATGGCTGGATCACATAGTAGATGTGTGCTTAACTCTTTAAGAAGCTGTCCAACTTTTTTCCAGACTGGTTGAACCATTTAAATTTCTACTAGCAATGAATGAGAATTTCAGTTGTTTTACATCTTCACCAATACTCGGTATGGTCAGTTATTTTAATTTTAACCATTGTGTTAGATGTGCAATGGTATCCCCTGGCGGCTTTAATTTGCACTTACCTAATGATGGAGAAGGCAATGGCATCCCACTCCAGTACTCTTGCTTGGAAAATCCCATGGACGGAGGAGCCTGGTAGGCTGCAGTCCATGGGGTCGCTGAGAGTCGGACACGACTGAGCAACTTCACTTTCACTTTTACTTTCATGCATTGGAGAAGGAAATGGCAACCCACTCCAGCGTTCTTGCCTGGAGAATCCTAGGGTTGGGGGAGCCTGGTGGGCTGCCATCTATGGGGTCACACAGAGTCGGACATGACTAAAGCGACGGAGCAGCAGCAGCAGCAGCATTAATGATTAATGATAATGAGAATCTTTTCATTTTCTTGTTTGTTATTCCTATAGCTCTTTGATGAAGTGTGTTCAAACACTTTGCTCCTTTTATAAAAAGCGGTATTGTTTTCCTATTACTGAGTTTAAAGAGTTCATTGAATATTCTGGATATAAGCACCGTATTCTATATGTGATTTGCAAATATTTTCTCTTAGTCCTTGGATTACCTTTCTATTCTTAACAGTATCTTTTGAAGAACAGAACTTTAAAATTTTGAGTTTTGTCCAATTTATTGTTTTTTTTTTCCTCTTATGGATTATCCTTTTGGTGTTGTATTTAAGAAATATTTTTCTAAACCCAAGGTCTCAAAGATTTCCTCCCATGTTGTTTGTTAAGAAGTTCTATAGTTTTAGATCTTTACATTATAGCTAAGATTCATTTTAAGTTAGTTTTTGTGAATTGTAAGGGGTATGGTTAGAAATTCTTGTTTTTGTGTATGTATTTTCAAATGCTTCAGGACCCTTTATTGAAAAGATTTTCTCCACTGAATTGCCTTATACACCTTTGTTAAAAAGCAGTTTCTATTCATGTTTGGCCGTATTTCTGGTCTCTTTATTCTTTTCCATTGATCTATTTGCTTGTCTATGACAATGCTGCACTGTCTTAATTCTTATAGTTTTATGTTGAATTTTGAAGTCAGACAGTATTTGTCTTCTAACTTTGATCCTCTTCTTCAGTTGTTACGCAGACAACCAATGTGTTACGACAGAGAGTAGTTGTGTTTAAAGATGCTTTTTAGGGACTTCCCTTGTGGTTCAGGGATTAAGACTCTGTGCTCCCAATACAGGAGGTGTGGGTTCAGTTCCTGATTGGGGAATTAAGATCTCACATGTCATGTGGTTTGGCAAAAAATAACAATTTTTTAAAAAAGGTGCTATGAACTAATTCTGGTCTGATAAGATGGAGCAAAATCTTCAGTTGTAAGTTTTTCCATGAAGGATATGTTCACAGTTAATACATTGGTGTTCTATCACTTCAGTTATATCTCAGCTTTGTTGAACACAGACTGTTTCAATTATTGTGGCTGAAAGCTACATTTGTTCAGTTCTTTACAAATATTAACTATTGTTATATAGGTAAGTGAAAATTAAGTGCTGAGTATAACTTGCAGAAGACATCTTTGTATTTTGATATGCTGATGAATTCAGAAGGCACTTGGACTGACTTTTCATGCAAATTTTTATTAAAAATTCTGCAGAACTAAAAACTACTATCTAACCTGGAAGGATGAGAAACACGTCTAATCTTACAGTCCAGTTTCCTGCAACAATTTTCAGTGGTCTTTACCATCCTTTCAGCCTGACCATTTGCTTGAGACCATTGCAAGATATGATAAAAAAGTGGTTTCTATGATTTATTTGGAACTTACTAACACAACTTTGAGGGGGATTTTTGTTTTTGTTTTCTCTTCTTCCCCCTCTCCCCCAAACTGAGATTGTCAATATGCTACACCTCACTTGTGTTGGGAAATTTATGAATAGGAAACTTGCCTGGGGCTAGGCTGTGTTATAACTGACAGCTTAGATGTCGAACTTAGGCAAACGGGGTTTATATACTGATTTTGTTTTGTAGCAATCTGGCCTTATGTTATCAAACATTACTCCCAGGTGGCTCACTGGTAAAAGAATCCAGTTGCCAGTGCAAGAGATGAAGTTTTCCCTGGATAAAGAAATGGCAACCCACCCCAGTATCCTTACATGGAAAATTCCATGGACAGAGGAGCCTGGCAGGCTACAGCCCATGGGGTCATAAGAGTCAGACACGACTTAGCAACTAAACCACCACCACCATATTCATCAACCAGCTCAATAAGCAAGCCTCAACCCCTTCCTCTGGGTTTGCAAAGAATCAGACACAACTGAGCATGCATGCATGGAATGTTTATAAAACACTTAGGCCATCTGTACCTTATGTAGGCATTGTTATGCTCTAAGTCAGTGGTTTGCTAACTTGTCTGCATATTAGCATCACCTAGAAACCTTTAAAAAATTTTGAAGTTCAGGCCACACCCCTGACCAATTAAATCTCAATCTCTTGGGATTGGACATAGGGACCATCCAGACAGTAGGATCTTCCTGATCCAGGGATTGAACTCACGTCTCATTTCTCTCCTGCACTGGCAGGTGTGTTCTTTACTACTAGCGACCCCTGGGAAGCACAAGCAAGGTCCTTAGATAATCCTAAATGTGTTAGTCCTTCAGTAGTGTCTGATTCTTGGCGACCCCATGGACTGTAGCTTGCCAGATTCCTCTGTCCATGGAATTCTCTAGGCAAGAATACTGGAGTGGGTTGCCATTTCCTCTTCCAGGGGACCTTCCCGACCCAGGGATTGAACCTGAGTCTTCTGCATTGCAGGTGGATTTTCTACCTTCTGAAAAAATTGCACACACACAGCAGAAAATTTAATGCAATTATTTGACCCAAAGTTATGAACCAAGCAGTAGGGAAATTGGAACATTTTATTGTCATTTGTGAAAAAGCCTACTATAACCTATTGAAGTGAAGTGTTAGTCACTCAGTTGTGTCCAACCCTTTGCGACCCCATGGACTGTAGCCGACGAGGCTCCTCCATCCATAGCATTCTTCAGGCAAGAACACTGGAATGGGTTGCCATTCCCTTCTCCAGGGGATCTTTCTGACCAGGGATCAAACCCAGGTCTCCTGCATTGTAGGCAGATTGCCTGCTGTATGAACCAGCAGGGAAGCTTATTTAAGTTATTAATATAACCTTAAATCAATAAGGGATTCTTGATTAAGGTTTTACCATTACATATCATGGAATCGACTCTGGTAAATAATACACTGGATCTTGACATGTGCTTCATTTTTTTTTTCAGTCTTTGCAGTAGTTAGATAAAGTCCAAGCCATTAGAAAGAGAGAGTCTACCCAATGCTTTCCTGAGAATAATTCCCAGATGTGCTTCATGTACAATGGCCAACATAACTTGATGACTAGTTTCTGGAATAATATCCTGTTTGCTATAAAACACATTCCTATGGCATGTAATTTTTCTTTCTCTACACACACTTAATTTAGGACATCGATGAACCAGCATCACAGCTCTAGTGGGAGCACTACAACAGGTTTTAGTATCTTAAGAGACTGATGGTTCTGGACATCACCATTTGCTATTGCTCTTCCAGGCCTATAAACAAATTGCAAAAACTGAGCAAAAATGACACTTCTGCATATATGATGACATAATTGTGGGCGTAGACTTAATCTTAGGGAAGAATCCCCGAAGAGCTTATGTCAGTACAAATTGTAAAGACATTGCCATAGGGATATTTTTAGGATTTATTTGCTCCCACAGTAACTGTAAAGAACTCAGTGTCATTTGACAGTAATTCTATTATTTTGAGAACTTTCTGCTTGACTAGTAGGCAACTATTCTTCAGTCTACCTGGCACTTTGAGGCTAAGGACTCTCCAGACTACATCAACTGAAACAATAATGGTTTGTATTCAGTGTAATATCGTGATGCCAACCAAGAAGTTAATAACACTTTGACATTCTGAAAAGTGTTTTCCCACTAGATAGTTCCAACACTACCAGTAGTGTTGGAATAAAGTACCTTTATTTTCCAGTAGGCATTAAAGTACCTCAACAAGGTTGATTTCTTTTTTAATTTGAGATTTTTTGTTTTTCAAAGGGCAAATGACTTTATTTTCGTTTTACAGTTATAAAAATATTGTTAGCCATACTGGTTGGTGTAGTGAAGGAAGAAGTCATCTGAAATCTCACTATGCAATGGTAACCTCTAGGTATTTAGGTTTCCCTCCTTCCCTCCTTTTCTATTATCTTTCAACTTATTTCTCTCTCTAAAAATGCAATAAATACATTTGTATGGAAAAATCAAATATTAGAGAACAGACATAAATGAAAAGCAGAATTCTCTCCTCCATTTTTTTCTTATCATTAAATCAGTTTTACAGAGGTTAAATGTTTCTGTTTTACTGCAATTTTGATTTATCAACTTATTTGCTACTTGTCTTTTCTTCCTACCAGTTTTAATAATCATATTATTACTTTGATTTCTAATGACTACTGACTTTTTAAAATTTTCTATTTGTTTTTTTTTTCAGCTTTGAGGTGTAATCAACAAATACCTAATTGCAATATATTTAAAGTGTACATCATGATGATTTGACATACATATATATTGTGAAAAGATTTTCCCCATCTAGTTAATTATGACATTCATCACCTTAAAACTGTTGACAAAGTACTTTGTTCCTGTGTGTGAAGGCTAAGTTGCTTCAGTTCAGTTCAGTTCAATTCAGTTCAGTTCAGTTCAGTCACTCAGTCGTGTCCGACTCTTTGTGACCCCCTGAATCACAGTACACCAGGCCTCCCTGTCCATCACCAACTCCCAGAGTTCACTCAAACTCATGTCCATCGAGTCAGTGATGCCATCCAGCCATCTCATCCTCTGTTGTCCCGTTCTCCTTCTGCCCCCAATCCCTCCCAGCATCACAGTCTTCCAATAAGTCAACTCTTCGCATGAGGTGGCCAAAGTACTGGAGTTTCAGCTTTAGCATCATTCCTTCCAAAGAAATCCCAGGGCTGATCTCCTTCAGAATGGACTGGTTGGATCTCCTTGCAGTCCAAGGGACTCACAAGAGTCTTCTCCAACACCACAGTTCAAAAGCATCAATTCTTCAGTGCTCAGCTTTCTTCACAGTTGCTTCAGTAGTGTCCAACTCTTTGCGATCCTAGAGACTGTAGCCCACCAGGCTCCTCTGTCAATGGAATTCTCCACATAAGAATACTGGAGTGGGTTGCCATGCCCTCCTTCAGGGGATTTTCCCGACCCAGAGATTGAACCTGTGTCTCCTCCATCTCCAATATTTCAGGTGGATTCTTAACCCACTGAGCCACCTGGGAAGCCACTTTGCTCCTAGTTGAAAAAAATGCATAGCCATCACATTCATGATAAATGTCAACTATTTCAAATTGGTGAAAAAAGTCATAAACTACAAACAGTGTTCTTCTTTATGAAATGTATCTTAATAGAGCTATAATATTGTGGTACTATTGCAGGAGGATGAGGCTGTCAGCCTATTCTGTGGACAATACAAGCAAAAAGAACCATCATTCTCAAGGTTGGAAAAGTATGTGCTATCTTTTTTTGTGGGGGCAGAATTTTATTGGCATATAGTTGATTTACAATTTTGTGTTAGTTTCAGGTGAATCAGTTTTATATATATATATATATATATATATACATATATATATACATACACTCTTTTTAAGATTATTTTTCCATATAAGCCATTACAAAGTTTCTGTAGAGTTCCCTGTGCTATAGAGTAGGTTCTTATTATTTATATTATAGATGGTATTTTGCATACGTCAATCCCAATCTCCCAAGTCATCCCTCCCCCTACTGACCTTAAATGTTATATTGAAATGTCTATTGTCTATTCCAATGACTGCCACTCTCTTTCACTTTTTGTGTGAAAGACACCAACTTATTATTCAAACTTCTACCTGTCCTGCCCATTTTTAACGTTTCAACTGCTGTATTTCTGCAATGTCAAGGTTTATCATATTTATATTTTGTTCTGCAAGGATTCAAAATCAAGAGATCTGGGTTAAAATCACATTTTCAATATACATAAGGTATATAATATAATTCTACTAGGCCTCAGCAGCAAGTTTGTGACTTTTTCATTTTGCTTAAAGGTGTCTTTTGATGAACATGTTTCTAATTTTGATAAATTCCAATATATCATATTTTTCTTTAATGATTACTGATTTTTATACACCAAAAAAATCTTTGCCTACTGCATGATTGCAAAGATATTCTTTATGCTTCCTTCTAGGGATTTTATAGTTTTGGCTTTAATTTTTAGGTTTTCAATGCAATTTAGGTTAATTTTTAAATATGTTGTGATGTACATGTCAGGATACATAGCTATCTGGTTATTCTAGCACCATTTGTTGAGAATATTTTCTTTTTCCCATTGAATTTCTGGCATTTCTGTCAATTAGCTGAGGATATGTGGTGTGTATTTCAGATTTTCTATTTTGTTCAATCTGTCTATTTGTCTTTTCTTATGCCAATAATGCACTGTCTTAAATACTGTAGCTTTATACTAAGGTATTTTAAGGACTTCCCCGGTGGCTCAGATGGTAAAACATCTGCATACAATGTGGGAGACCCGGGTTCAGTCCCTGGGTTGAGAAGATTTCTTGGAGAAGGAAATGGCAACCCACTCCAGTATTCTTGCCTGAAAAATCCCATGGACAGAGAAGCCTAGTAGGCTACAGCCCATGGGGTCGCAAAGAGTCGGCCATGACTGAGCGACTTCACTTTCACTATACTAAGTCTTAAAATCAGTTAATCTAAGTCTTCTGAATCATTTTCTTTTTTGAGACTTTTCAACCATTCTAGGCCTTTGTATATTCACAAAACACTTCATGTGACACTATCAATTTCCAACAACAAAAATAACAACAAAGCATTCTGAGTTGTGAGCACACTGATTCTATAGATCAATTTGGGCTGAAATGGCATTTTGATAATATTGTCTTGCAATAATGTTTATGATGTATCTTACTCATTAAGCAACTCTAAATGAGCTGCTTAATTTCTTTCTGCAGTTTTGTGATTTTCAAAGTAGAGATATTTTATACCTTTCCTTAAATTTATTCTTAGGGATTTAATGTTTTTTTTTGACACTGCTATAAAAATATTTATTTTTAATTGTTATTTTCCAATTTTCTGTTGAAACATTATAGAAACACTGACTTTATATCCTCCAACTTTGCTGAATTCACTTATTGGCCCTAATAGTTTTTTTGGACAATAATCTAGAATCACATTGTCTGTGAATAAAGGCAGTTTCATTTTTGCTTTTCCATTATTTATTCACAATTACTCATTTCTTTATATGTTATATCCATCTTTTCTTATAGACTTTTAAATACATGTATCAAAGTTATTTTAAAGTCTTTTTCTGCCAAATCTAACACCTATGTCCTCTGTTGGTCTCTTTCTATTGTATTAAGTCACATTTTCCCATTTCTAGTAATTTTTTATTGCTATGCTGTGGATAATACATTGCAAAATCTCTGGATCTTCCTCTGAAAAGTGCTGAGTTTTGTTCCAGAAAGTAGCTAAATTTACAGACAGTTCACCTTCAGTCTGGAGAGGCTGGGTTTTTATTTTGTTAGGGCAGCTCTATGATTTAGTTTTGGTGATGTAGCTTTTATTCCTAACTTTATGAAAAGTCCAAGGTGTTTGCCAAACCCTTCTACTGGGTTGGCCAAAAAATCTGAGTCTTTTCATTACACCTTACAGAAAAACCTGAACGAACTTTTTGGTCAATCCAATAACTTAGTTGGAGTTCAACTCCAAAGTGTGTCTTACCTGTGGCAGGTAAAATCTTAGTTCTTGGAGTCTTCCTCAGATGTTACTTTCAGCTAGGCTTCTAAGATTCTCAATGGCACATTCACAGCTGAGGCATAACCCAACATTTTGAGGGGAGCTTACATACAGATTTTGTGTCTTCTTACCCAGAAGCTCCTTCCTTTTGGAGATTTACCCCTAGATTTTCAGTTGTTCAGGCAATCCCAAACTTGGGTCTCTAAATTCTTTGACCATTAGGATTGTGGCTTTCTTTTAGAGTTCTGTCCTTCCATGCAACACAGACTGAAGAGTGAGGAAGGCTATTTTTATAGCTCTATTTACAACTCTAATCACTCTATTTAGAATCAAATATATACATAAGAAATCTGATCCAAACTTTACAAAGTTTTACTAAACTTTTCCCATTTCCTCGATGAAGATTTTCTCTCCTAACTCTGACTGAATAATTTGTAAGTCTTATTTTTCCTTTCCACTTTCATCATAACTCGATCATACTCCTTAAAATTTTTCAGTTATATTCATAATTGTCAAAACTGGATTTCTATTACCACTGGTGTCATAGAAGTAGAATGAGATTGAGAATCAGGACACCAGTGCTTTATCACTGCTCTTTTTCACCAATCAGCTGTGTCATATTAGAATTAGGGAACCACCAAACCATTCTGTTCTTCAATTTCCTATTTGGACAAAAGCTAATAATGAATTAACTAATGTCAAAAGATAATTCTAATCAGAGTCTATACACACTCACATGTATATAATATCGACAAATTACTTTGAAATTCTCTAAATTTCAAATAAACTCTTTAAATTTTGATTTAAAAAATTTAATATCTTATTAATAAATAAATCATGTCACCAAAATAACAGCTATGATAAAAAAATTGCCAAAATATAAAAATACTTTTTGTATTTTCCTCTTGGATCTTTTTAGGCTAGAGTATGCAAAATATCAGCTGATGCAAAATAATCATGCTTTTTAAATGGCAAAGATGAATGGTGTTTGATAACTTCTTAAAATAATTATATATATGAAATCATATAGTAAAATGATTATATGCATAAAGTCATATATATAGTTTCTAAAAATGAAATATTTTCTACTTTCTTATTGTGAATTGAGTATATCATATATATATTCTTCATTTTAAGATATATGTAATCATTAAAGTTTTGAAAGATATGCCATAAAAGCCAAGAACTGTCTTTAGTATGAAGCTCTTATAAATATCTATAAATCATTCTTTACAAATTACTTGATTTTAAAGGGAAATCATAATAATATCACAAAACTTGTAAACAAAGTTTTGCTTCTTAAATATTGTCTTTTATGTGTGACCAAACAAAATAATGGACTCACAAGTTTGTTTGACATTTCACTGGATTCAACACAATTTGATCTAAATATCAAAGAAATATGTGGCAGTGTACATTCAAAAATTAATATTGAACAATGTTTCTAGGAACTCTGCTTATGACTAAAAGCTACCTCATTTTTTGTCTACCTTTTTAATCTATTTCATCAGGAGCTATTTAGAGGGCTATTATATGTGTAGTTAGACGTCTGTGTCCCTAGGGCTATTGCCCTCCTTCTCCACACACAGATGCAGACAATTTCAAGGCATCTACACTTCCATTCTTCACTTCATTTTAGAGTACCATTGACATCATTTGTTCAAAATGATCTCCTATTTGTAAAAGCCAACTGCCTTTCTCTTGCTTTTCATCAGAGAAGAGGATAACATCAAAACTATTCCTATGAGGGATCTTAAGCTAGCAAGCTAGATGTTTTCTTTTCCATTCTTAATTTCTTTATACTTAAAATTTTTATCCAAGATATGCACACAAAATAGTTAAGAGTTAAGAAATCTTTAAAGCAACATTTCCCTCTTCCTTACAGCTCCTCTGATTTCTAATTCCCAGAAGCAACCATTTCTTTTTTTTTTTTTTATTTTTGAAATTATTTTCTATTTTTGTTTTTTTTTTTTTTAGTTTTTTATTTTTTAAATTTTAAAATCTTTAATTCTTACATGCACTCCCAAACATGAACCCCCCTCCCACCTCCCTCCCCATAACATCTTTCTGGGTCATCCCCATGCACCAGCCCCAAGCATGCTGCATCCTGCGTCAGACATAGACTGGCGATTCAATTCACATGATAGTATACATGTTAGAATGTCATTCTCCCAAATCATCCCACCCTCTCCCTCTCCCTCTGAGTCCAAAAGTCCGTTATACACAGCTGTGTCTCTTTCCCTGTCTTGCATACAGGGTCGTCATTGCCATCTTCCTAAATTCCATATATATGTGTTAGTATACTGTATTGGTGTTTTTCTTTCTGGCTTACTTCACTCTGTATAATCGGCTCCAGTTTCATCCATCTCATCAGAACTGATTCAAATGAATTCTTTTTAACCGCTGAGTAATACTCCATTGTGTATATGTACCACAGCTTTCTTATCCATTCATCTGCTGATGGACATCTTTTCTTTTTTTTTTTAATCTTATCAACCCCCAAATTATGGGCATTTTATTTTTTATTTTTTATTTTTTTTTACTTTTAAAATCTTTAATTCTTACATGCGTTCCCAAACATGAACCCCCCCTCCCACCTCCCCTCCCCATAACATCTCTGTGGGTCATTATTTAAAATTTACCTATGCTGTGTGCTAGATCATGCGTGCTAAATTGCTTCAGTCGTGTCTGACTCTTTGTGACTCTTTGGATTGTAGCCCTCTAGGCTCCTCTGTCCATGTGATTCTCCAGGCAAGAATATTGGAGTGGGTTGCCATGCCCTCTTCCAGGGCATCTTTCCCAACCAGGGATTGAATCTGCCTCTCTTATGTCTCTTGAATTTGCAAGCAAGTTCTTTACCACTAGCACCAGCTGGGAAGCCCAAAATTTACCTGAATAGTTCTAAATAACATAGTTTTATTACTATATCATGTAGATTTTATTTCATGTCATCTCCCTCCAGATGAATAGTTAGACTATGTTTTTGTTTAAAACCATTCACATACTGCCTGCATCTCTATTCCCCTACCAATATATTTGTTCCCTGTACTCTCTCTCCCAAGATAGTTACATGATGTTCAGTTAGATCAACATTCAAGATTTGCAGTCATAACTAGGTAAACAACATTTCCTGCTGAGCCACATAATATATAGTATTAATTTTACTTTCCTTCCATTAGATTTCATAGTCTTATTTTTTTCCTTTGATCAGTGATTTTATATATTTAATTTTTCAGTTAATATATTAATTTGGTGCAAAAGTAATTGAGGTTTTGCATTGTTGAACTTTGCTATTTTGATATTGGAATATAATTTAAAATAAATGTGATTATGTTATATATCATTTTAATGCACATTTCTTGCTTCATTTTTTTTTGCTAATGATATTACTTGCTGTTTATTTTATATTTATCGTAGACCAGGGGAATGATGTTAGACAAAAAGCAAATTCAAGGGATTTTCTTATTTGAGTTGAAAATGGGTCGTAAAGCAGCAGAGACAACTCACAACACAACAACGCATTTGGTCTAGGAATTGCTAGTGAACATACAGTATAGTGGTGGTTCAAGAAGTTTTGCAAAGGAGATGAGAGCTTTGAAATTGAGGAGTGTAGTGGCCAGCCGTCGGAAGTTGACAATGACCAACTGAGAGCCATCACTGAGCTGATCCTCTTCAAACTATACAAGAAGTTGCCAAAGAACTCAGTGTCGATCATTCTATAGTTACTTGGCATTTAAAGCCAAGTTGGAAAGGTGAAAAAGCTCAATAAGTGGGTGCTTCATGAGCTGGCTGCAAAAAAAAAAAAAAAAAAAAAGTCACTTTGAAGTGTCGTCTTATTCTATGCAACAACGATGAACCATTTCTCGATCAGGTTGTGATGTGTGATGAAAAGTGGATTTACATGACAACCGGAGACAACCAGCTCAGTGGCTGGACTGAGAAGCTCCAAAGCACTTCCCAAAGCCAAACTTGCACCAAAAAAAAGTCATGGTCACTGTTTGGTAGTCTGCTGATCCACTACAGCTTTCTGAATCATGGGGAAACTTTATATCCAAGAGGTGTGCTTAGCAAATTAATGGGATGCACTGAAAACTGCAATGCCTCAAGCCAGCATTGGTCAACAGAAAGGGCCCACTTCACCCAACCACATGTCGCATGACCAGTGCTTCAAAAGTTGAAAAAATTGGGCTGCAGAATTTTGCCTTATCTGCCATATTCATGACCTCTCACCAACCACTTTCTTCAAGGATCTCGACAACTTTTTGCAGGGAAAATGCTTCCACAATCAGCAAGAGGCAGAAAATGCTTTCCACATGTTCATCAAATCCCAAGGCATGGATTTTTATGCTATAGGAATAAACAAACTTATTTCTTGTTAGCAAAAATGTGTTGATTATAATGGTTCCTATTTTGATTAATAAAGATGTCCTTGAGCCTAGTTATAATGATTCAAAATTCACTGTCTGAAATCACAATTATGTTCACACCAACCTAATATATGCATAATCATATAACTCAATTCCAAAAGCTTAGTTTCCCTCAGAGTTGATTAGTAGTTTGGCAGGGTATAGAATTTTAGATTAGAAATTTCAGGATTTTAAAGTCATTTCTTCAGTGTGTTCTACATTTCAGAGCTGTTGTTAAGAACTCCGAAGCCTTTCTGATACTTGACCCTTCTATGTACATTCTCTTTGAAAATGAGTGGAACTTTTTCTTTGCTCCCAGTGTTCAGAAAAATACATAATAATAGACATTAGTATGGATCTATTTTTTTTCTAGCATGTTAAGGCATTATGCATTAAGCAGGTCCTCTGCAAATTATTTTGGATTATTGTTTGTTGATGTCTTTGATTGCATTTTCTTCGGAATTTTTAAATTTGGGTATTGGACTTCTTATATGGCTTATCTTTTCTTTCCTATTTTTGTCTTTTTACTCTGATATCTGAAAAGTTTCTGTATTTTTATTTTCCAGCCTTTCTAGTGAATTTTTAAAATTTCTGCTAGCATCTTTGCTAAATTCTAAAATCTTTTTAAGAAAAATTATGAATGCTCCCCTTACCTTTTTAAACAGCATACTGACCTTACCTCATGCTTATAATATTCCTTATCTTATGATGATTTCCCATACCATCTTGTCTTTCTGAAACCCACTTAAAGGTTGGTGTCTGTGATCTTCTCTGGCAGTGAATTTCCATGATCATCTTTCATTTGTCAGACAATCCCTTCTACAGAATTTGTCATAGTTTAGCTCTTAACACCTTGACCTTTGCTCTCAATCCTCCTTTCCACTTTTCACTGACTCTGACTTTAGCTATTAAGTTTATACTTGATGAGTCTCATCTTGCATGTTCCAAGTGTATCATGATATAAAGTATGACAAAGGTTGACCATAATTTGAAATGCTTTGTTTTAGCAAAATTATATAGACTTCTATACAGAAGGATCATTTTGAATGTTCATTATTATAATGTGCATTATGAATATCCAAGAAGGAGCAAGCATGTTCCAAATTTATTTGGTCTCAGATTCTTTGAATGGGGCATCTCATACCAGTATTGCTTGAGAGACACATTTTGGGAAATACTGCTTAATATTGTGATTGATAATGTCTCACCTTAATTTAGTTTTGTGCCAGAAATTGGGCATGGGATATTTTTACTTGGACATTCTACTAACTCAGTAGGTCTAGAACCACATCTTCATCATCTTTCAAGTCACTATCCCTTCTCAATCTTTTTTAATCAGCATCTACCAGAGTTTTCTCATTCATTCCAGCTCAAAACCTCAGCATCATATTTGAATTTTCCTTCTTCATTTCCTTTACCCATTCAGCTATCTCTTATTTATTTATTAAATTGCTTCTTGAATTTGTATGTACTTGTTATCTATCTAGTTTAAATTCTCATAACCATATCTGGAAATCATCCTAACTGGCCAGGCTGTGTCAAGTTTTTTCTTAAACGAATCCCTTCTACAGCAACTACTTTTCTACTTTTGTTAAAATACAAATTAAATCATGTTACTGTCCTGTTTAGGATTTTCAGCCAAATTCCTGTTGCCTCTTGAATAAAGTTTGCAGTGTTAACTGGTATGTTTAAGGTTAATGTCTCTATTAGCCTTCCCTCATTTAGTTCCTTGCTACTTCTCTAATTTTGCTATTTATTTGAGCTAAGTAGACCTCATTGTTCTAAAAATGTAAAGATATTTCCAGCTCTGAGCCACTTATTGACCATCTGCCATGCATTAGTTCAGGCAGTATTTTTTTAATTTCATGGATCATGAAATCAATTATTTCGGTGTTTAAATTAAATTCATCTTTATTTTTAGTTGTTTGCTTAAAGATCATATCTGTATTATAGTTCTATATTTTCTTCTCATTAGGAAGTAATGATCTCTGCAAGATGTTCTTACATTTTAAAATCAGTTATTCAATCCTATGTAACATAGTACCTCAAGCTCAATTATTTAAAACAAAAAAAGTAGTTTATTTGTTCATGTTTCTATGGGTCAGGGGGCATCCCTGACAGCTCAGTTGTAAAGAATCTGCCTGTAGTGCAGGAGACCTGGGTTTGATCCCTGGGTTGGGAAGATCCCCTGGAGAAGGGAAAGGCTATCCCCTCCAGTATTCTGCCCTGGACAATTCCATGGACTGTATAGTCCATGGGGTCGCAGAGTCGGACATGACTGAGGGACTTTCACTCCACTTCACTTCACTATGGGTCAGTGACTGGCCAGTTTTTCTCCTTTGTCAGGGGTCATAGTGTCAGTGTGAGTGCTGAGACAGCTAGAGGTCTAAAATGGTCTCACTCCCATGGCTAGCAAGTTATTTTTGGTTCCTGATTGGGCATTCAGCTGGGGTTGTTATCAGGGACTTTGGTTTTTCTCTACATAGGTCTTTCCATGCAGCTGCTTGGGCCTGCTCACAGCATAATGGTTGAATCCCCAGAAGGTGCATTATAAGAAGCAAAGATAGAAGATATATACCTTTTAAGGCCCAGGCTCAGAAGTCAAAGCTTCACATCTCCCAGTGGTCATAACAGGTACCAAAGCTAGGCAAATTCAGTGGTAGGGGAAATAGACTCCACCTTGTGATAGGAGAGTAGCAAGGCCACATTGTTATTTTTTTTAAAATATACTATAGTATTTTATTGAAATATTAAAATTGTTATATAAGGATAATTAATAATTTGCCATCAATGTTACTATGACTGCTGCTGCAGCAAATTCACTATTTTGCTTCAGGTAAATGATTCTACCTGTTTGGGTGTCTGTTAGAATATATGAGGTGAAGTGGAGTGAAAGTCCCTCAGTCACGTCCAACTCTGCGACGCCATGGACTATACAGTCCATGGAATTCTCCAGGGCAGAACACTGGAGGGGGTAGCCTTTCCCTTCTCCAGGGGATCTCTGGATCTCTCATCTCTGTTTTTTCTTTTTTTTTTTAAATTTAAATTTATTTAATTGGAGGCTAATTACTTTACAATATTGTATTGGTTTTGCCATCAACATAAATCCGCCATGGGTGTACACGTGTTCCCAATCCTGAACCCCCCTCCCACCTCCCTCTCCATACCATCCCTCTGGGTCATCCCAGGGCACCAGCCCCAAGCATCCTGTATCCTGCATCGAACCTAGACATTGTTAAAGAATATGTGAAAGGGGCGATGTTATTCCAGCTTTCTTTGGAAAAACAGCTTGTTGACACTGTCTAATGTTCTTTCTAGTTTTTTTTTTTAAACTTCAAATTTTTAAAGACAAATTTAAACATATTATATATACACATATATACCATATAATGTTGTTCAGTCCCTCAGTCATGTCCGACTCTTTGTGACCCCATGAACTGTAGCACGTCAGGCTCCCCTGTCCTTCACTATCTCCCAGAGTTTGCTCAAACTCATGTCCATTGAGTCGATGATGTCATCCAACCATCTCCTCCTCTGTCACCCCCTTTTGCTCCTGTCCTCAATCTTTCCCAGCATCAGGGTCTTTTCCAATGAGTCAGCTCTTCGAATCAGGTGGCCAAAGTATTGGAGCCTCAGCTTCAGTGTCAGTCCTTCCAATGAATATTCAGGGTTGATTTTCTTTAGGATTGACTAGTTTGATCTCCTTGTTGTCCAAGGGACTCTCAAGAGTATTCTCCAGCAGCACAGGTTGAAAGCATCAATTCCTTGGCACTATAATAAAATACCAGAGACTGGGTGGCTTATAAATGAGAGAAATTTATTTTTCAGTTTTGGAGGCTGGAAGTCCAAGATTGGGTGGCAGCATGGTTGTGCTCTGATGAAGACCCTCTTGCAGATTGCTAACTTCTCAATGTAATCTCACATGGTGGAAGGAGCAAGGGAGTTTTCTCAGGCCTCTTTTGTAAGGCACTGATTCCATTCATGATGACTTTTCCCTTATAACCTAATCACTCCCCAAAGGCTCTACTGCCTAATATGATCAGCTTGGTGGGTAGGTTTCAACACATAAATCGAGGGAAGACACATTCAAACCATTGTATTTACTGCAAGACATCTTGGTTACTTCTAAGTTTTGCCAATCATGATAAAGTTGGTATAGACATTTGTGTGCAGGTTTTGGCATAGACATAAGTTTTCAACTTATTTGAGTTAATATCAAGGAGTGTAACTGTTGGATCATATGGTAAGAGTATGTTTAGTTTTGTAAGAAACTACCAAACTATCTTCCAATGTGGCTATACCATTTTATATTCTCACCAGCAATGAATGAGAGTTCCTGCTATTTTATATCTTCTCCAACATTTGTTGTTGTTTCTTTTATTTTTAGTGTGTGAAAGTGTTAGTCACTCAGTCATGTTTGACTCTTTGTGATCCCATGGACTGTAGCTCTGTCCATGGAATTCTCAGGCCAGAATCCTGGAGTGGATAGCCATTCCCCTCTCCAGGGGATCTTTCACACCCAGAGATCAAACCCAGATCTCCTGTATTACAGGCAGATTCTTTACTGCCTGAGCCACCAGGGAAGCCCTTATTTCTAATATGAGGAAATGTATTTCCTATTTTTATAGACAAATGACAGCATACCATAATTACTCCTTTTAAAACTGTAGAGTATATCACAGATATCATGCCACAGTTATAAATATCACTTATTTCTTCTTTACAGGTGCAAAGTATGTCACTGTATTGATATAGCATGGTTTTATTTAACCCATCCCCTGTTAATGGACATTTGGGTTGTTTTCAGTCCTTGTTATTATAAATAGTACTTTAATGAATTCCTTGTCAACCTCTTTTTTTCTTTTTTCCCCAATGTATCTTTATAGTTGATTCCTAGAAATGGATTGTTAGGTCAAAGGGTATGTACTTGCATAATTCTGATATGTGTTGAAAAATTCCTTTCTCTGTAGAAGTTAATTTTTGCACTGAAAGCCTTGTGGAATCTTAGTTCCCTAACCAGAGGTCCAACCTGTGTCCCATGCAATGGAACTGCAGAGTCCTAACCACTGGCCCACCAGAGAATTCCCACATCTTGTATTTCCATAACAATGTATTAGGGTGCCTATATTTTCACAGCCTCATCAAGAGTATGTTGTCAAACTTTTGGCCTTTTCCCAATCTGATGAAACAGAAATGACAACTCAATGAGGTTCTAAATTACATTTTCATTGTTATGAACATGGTTAAAAACTCTTTTAAAGTTCCATGTGCATTTCTTTTTCCTATGAACTTTACTCATATTTTTAGCTCATCTTATTATAGGGTTGTCTTTTTCCTTTCATTTTAGAAGCTTAAATATGTATTAGAAATATTAACCCCTTGAAACATATAATTTTCCCAATGAATCATTTAAGATTTTAAAATCTGTCTTTTTATAATCACATCTTAAATTTTTATCTGATCAAATTCATCATTTTTAGTGTTTCTGGAGTCACAGCTTTCCTACTTTCAGGTTATGGAAGAATTCGATAGTGTTTCCTTTAATAAATATATAACCATAAAGGCAATCCAGTTTAGAGGGCTGAGTGAAGTAAGCCAGAAAGAAAAACACCAATACAGTATACTAACACATATATAAGGAATTTAGAAAGATGGTAATGATAACCCTGTACGCGAGATGGCAAAAGAGACACAGATGTATAGAGCAGTCTTTTTGGACTCTGTGGGAGAGGGAGATGGTGGGATGATTTGAGAGAATGACATTGAAACATGTATAATATCATATATGAAGTGAGTCACCAGCCCAGGTTCAATGTATGATACTGGATGCTTGGGGCTGGTGCACTGGGACGACCCAGAGGGATGGTATGCGGAGGGAGGTGGGAGGGGGGTTCAGGATGGGGAACACGTGTATACCTGTGGTGTAGATGTTGATGTATGGCAAAACCAATACAATATTGTAAAGTAATTAACCTCCAATTAAAATAAATAAATTTATTATAAAAAATAGATAAAATAAAATGAGAGGGAATTAAATAGAAAAAACATAGTATTCACTGCACAAAAAAGATCTTCATGACCAAGATAATCACGATGGTGTCATCACTCACCTAGAGCCAATGTGAAGTCAAGTGGACCTTAGAAAGCATCACTAAGAACAAAGCTAGTGGAGGTGATGGAATTCCAGTGGAGCTATTTCAAATTCTGAAAGATGATGCTGTTAAAGTGCTGCACTCAATATGCCAGCAAATTTGGAAAACTCAGCAGTGGCCATAGGACTGGAAAAGGTCAGTTTTCATTCCAATCCCAAAGAAAGGCAATGCCAAAGAATGCTCAAACTACTGCACAATTGTACTCATCTCACACGTTAGTAAAGTAATGCTCAAAATTCTCCAAGCCAGGCTTCAGCAATATGTGAACCTAAGCTTCAGATGTTCAAGCTGGTTTTAGAAAAGGCAGAGGAACCAGAGATCAAACTGCCAACATCTGCTGGATCATTGAAAAAGCAAGAGAGTTCCAGAAAAATATCTATTTCTGCTTTACTGACTATGCCATAGCCTTTGACTGTGTGGATCACAATACACTGTGGAAAATTCTGAAAGAGATGGGAATACAGATCACCTGACCTGCCTCTTGAGAAACCTATATGCAGGTCAGGGAGCAACAGTTAGAACCGGACATGGAACAACAGACTGGTTCCAAATAGGAAAAGGAGTACGTCAAGGCTGTATATGGTCACCCTGCTTATTTAACTTATATGCGGAGTACATCATGAGAAATGCAGGGCTGGAAGAAGCACACGCTTAAATCAAGATTGCCAGGAGAAATATCAATAACCTCAGATATGCAGATGACACCACCCTTATGGCAGAAAGAGAAGAGAAACTAAAAAGCCTCTTGATGAAAGTGAAAGAGGAGAGTGAAAAAGTTGGCTTAAAGCTCAACATTCAGAAAACTAAGATCATGGCATCCGGTCCCATCACCTCATGGGAAATAGATGGGGAAACAGTGGAAACAGTGTCAGACTTTATTTTTTTGAGCTCCAAAATCACTGCAGATGGTGATTGCAGCCATGAAATTAAAAGACACTTACTCCTTGGAAGGAAAGTTATGACCAACCTAGATAGCATATTAAAAAGCAGAGACATTACTTTGCCAACAAAGGTGCGTCTAGTCAAGGCTTTGGTTTTTCCTGTGGTCATGTATGGATGTGACAGTTGGACTGTGAAGAAAGCTGAGCACTGAAGAACTGATGCTTTTGAACTGTGGTGTTGGAGAAGACTCTTGAGAGTCCCTTGGACTGCAAGGAGATCCAACCAGTCCATCCTAAAGGAGATCAGCCCTGGGTGTTCTTTGGAAGGACTAATGCTAAAGCTGAAACTTCAATTTTTTGGCCACCTCATGCGAAGAGTTGACTCGTTGGAAAAGACCCTGATGCTGGGAGGGATTGGGGTCAGGAGGAGAAGGGGATGACAGAGGATGAGATGGCTGGATGGCATCACTGACTCGATGGATGTGAGTCTGAGTGAACTCTGGGAGTTGGTGATGGACAGGGAGGCCTGGCGTGCTGCAACTCATGGAGTCACAAAGAGTCAGACACGACTGAGCGACTAAACTGAACTGAATAAAATTTTGATAGTTTGAAAGGTATCATTCTCATCTTCACAACAAGAAAAAAGCAGGACAAATTGAAAGTCTTCAATTCTTAGATTTGTCAAAGGACTGAGGCTGAAGGATAAATTGTTACTCCCAAAACTTGAGAGACAGGAAGATACAGAGGATCACAGTTTACCAGCAGCAGAAGCCCAGCAGCAGGAGCCAGTACTGGTAGGAATACTTTCAACTGTAATTTATGAACTGTTCAGTGGCTTGATGTTTGAAAATTAAAACTCCCCAAACTTGAGAGTTAAAAACTCCATGGGGCCCAATTTTAAGGGGTCTCTCTGGCTCTTCTGAGCTCTACCTCTAGGAGCTCCATCAGGTTCTCACTGTGTAGATGGGAGTGCTTCCAGTAGGAGGAGGGGGAAAGTAACCATTTTGAAATATGCCCAGAGCTTTCTGTTCTTAACAAGGATTTACCTTTAAGGGAAACTACTTTACCAGAGTCTGAATGACTGGGATTTTTACATAAGTCTAACTACCTGCAGGAAGGGAAATACCCAACTCAGGCTCACTAAAAGACTTAAGACCTCATCATGGGGCCACAGGATACTTTCCCTCCCCCTAAACTTTACCCCAACATCACAGGGTTCCTGTGTCATATCAGGAGATAACTGCTAAAGAACTGCAAGCCTCAGATCCTATTTCAGAAGTCTCTGTGAAAACCCAAAAACTAAAGGGGAGACAAAAGCATGACACTAAAGGAACTTTATAGCTTCTGACAGCACAACTACAGTAAGCAGTAAACACTGTCTACTCTCATCCACATGAACATGAAGTATATAATGTCTTAAAACAATCAATATAGACATAGTTATAAACATGTATATTCAATTGTTATTTAAAACGAGTTTCTTACTGGGGACCACAGTGAAAAAAGCTGAAACCGTTTGGCATAAGGAGTCTCTTGATTGTTCTCTACAGAACCAAATAGTACTAGTATCTATGCATTTATTCCCCATTCAAGTATAATAGTTTCTCACATTTCATGCAACAATAGCTCAGTGAAGACATGGACAAACTGGTACTTCTTAACTAGAACTAACTTTAGCTCTTCAAGTCAGGAAAAGTCCATGTCCTAGCAATGCTTCTCTCTTCAGTTCAGTTCAGTTCACTTCATTCGTTCAGTCGTGTCCGACTCTTTGCAACCCCATGAATCGCAGCATGCCAGGCCTTCCTGTCCATCACCAACACCCAGAGGTCATTCAGACTCACGTCCATTGAGTCAGTGATGCCATCCAGCCATCTCATCCTCTGTCATCCCCTTCTCCTCCTGCCTCCAATCCCTCTCAGCATCAGAGTCTTTTCCAATGAGTCAACTCTTCGCGTGAGGTGGCCAAAGTACTGGAGTTTCAGCTTCAGCATCATTCCCTCCAAAAGAAATCCCAGGGCTGATCTCCTTTAGAATGGACTGGCTGGATCTCCTTGCAGTCCAAGAACTCTCAAGAGTCTTTTCTAACACCACAGTTCAAAAGAATCAATTCTTTGTGCTTCTCTCTTAGCTACCTGTAATACCCACTGTGCTTGCAAAAGATGCCCAAAAATCTGCTATCATCTTGCTTGTGTTAGCCACAGTTCCCAACTGCAACATTGTTGTCTGTGAAACCAGCAGAGGTTTTCTAGTAAAATTAATGGCACACAATATCTTTCCTTCAGTACTAAACTGCTCAGTAATTTAGTCTTTTTAAGATACTATTGTGCTCTCTTTACTTCTTCCTGTATTTACAGCTTTATTCTTGTTCTTAGAACTCACCTAAACAAATCTCACCCAGCTGAAAGACCAAATTCCTCTTTGATCTGTAAGTCTCATTTGTCTATGAAACTGCCTTGGCCCTCCTTTCGTCTCCAAGAGTCCAAAGAATTTATTTCCTGAACCATTATTTTTAACACAAAAATCACTATCACCATCAGTTTATTACTTAACTATTTCATACATATGAATCTTGACACACTTGTTAAATTATAAGTTCCTGGAATAGGCAGTCATTTCTTTTATATGCCATCTCAGTTGATCAAAGATGGGTTTACTCCACCTCATGCTGATGAGAATGCCTATTATTTAAAAGTTTCAAATAGGACTTCTCTGGTGGCGCAGTGGATGGGACTCTGCCTGCCAATGCAGGGACACAGGTTCGATCCCTAGTCCAGGAAGATTTCATGTGCTGCAAAGAAACTAAACTCATGTACCACAACTCCTAGGCCTGTGCTCTAGGGCCTGCGTGCCACAACTACTGCAGTCCACATGCCCTAGAGCCCACACACCACTACTCCTGCATGCTGCAACTGGTGAAGCACGCTTGCCTAGAGCCTAGGTCCTGTGCTCCACAACAAGAGAAGCCACCCCAAAGAGAAGCCTGAGCACTGCAACCTGAGAGCAGCCCCCGCTTGCTGCAACTAGAGAAAGCCCTTGCAAAAGCAACGAAAACCCAGCACGGCCAAAAATAAATACATACAATAAAAAGGTAAAAGTCTTCAAATAACAAATGCTGGATGGTGTGGAGAAAAGAGAATCCACTTACATTATTGTTGGGAATGTAAATTGTTGCAGTCACTATGGAAAACAATATGGAGCTTCCTTTAAAAACTAAAAAGAGAGATGCCATATGATCCAGCAACCTCACTCCTGGGCATATATCTGGAGAAAACCATAATTCAAAAGGATACATGTACCCCAACGTTTGTTGCAGCAATATTTACAACAGTCAAGACATAGAAGCAACCTAAATGTCCACTTGCTGGAGCGGTGAGCTGCAGAGAGGAGATACCCCACGTCCAAGGTCAGGAGCTGCGGCTGTGCTTCACCGGACCTGCCGTAAGAAGATATCCCACATCCAAGGTCAGAGAAACTCCAGTATGACGGTAGGCCCTGGAGCAGCTGTGAGGAGATAGCCCCTGTCCAAGAGCAAAGGAGAGAGATGGTAGGAGGGACGAATTTGCATTTAGAATCAAACCCCATTCCCGCCAGATACTCAGAGGGCTCAAACAAACCTTGTGTGCACCAGGACACAGGGACCCCACAGAGACAGAGACAGAGACAGAACTATGTTTGAGCATTTGCTGTGGGGGTATGGGTCAGCAGTGGCCTGCCACAGGGACAGGGGCTCTGGGTGCAGCAGACTTCAGTATGGCATAAGCCCTCTTAGAGGAGGTCGCCATTAACCCCACCATAGAGCTGCCAGAACTTACACAAGACTGGGAAATAGACTCTTGGAGGGCACAAACAGAACCTTGTGCACCAGGAGAAAGGAGCAGTGACCCCACAAGAGACTGATCCAGACTTGCCCGTGAGTATCCAGGAGTCTACAGCAGAGGCGTGGGTTGGGGGTGGCCTGCTGCAGAGTTGGGGGCACTGAGTATAGCAGTACATGCATGGGATCTTTTGAAGGAGGTCACCATTATGTTCATTACCATCATGATAGTTTGGCCCCAAGTAAACTGCAGGGAGGGAACACAGCACCACCCATCAACAGAAAATTGGTTTAAAGATTTACTGAGCATGGCCCAATCAAAACAAGACTCAGCTTCCCCCTCAGTCAGTCTCTCCCATTAGGAAGCTTCCATAAGCCTCTTATCCTTCTCCTCCAGAGGGCAGACAGACTGAAAACACAATCACAGAAAACTAACCAATCTAGTCACAGGGACCACAGCTGTGTCTAACTCAATGAAACTATGAGCCATGCCATGTAGGGCCACTCGAGACAAATGGGTCATGGTGGAAAGTTCTGACTAAATGTGGTCCACTGGAGAAGGGAATGGCAAACCACTTCAGTATTCTTTCCTTGAGAACCCCATGAACAGTATGAAAAGACAAAAAGATAGGACACTGAAAGATGAACTTCCCAGGTTGGTAGGTGTCCAATATGCTACCGGAGATCAGTGGAGAAATAACTCCAGAAAGAATGAAGAAATGGAGCAAGCAAAAAACAACACCCAGTTGTGGATGTAACTGGTGATCGAAGGACGATCTGATGCTGTGAAGAGCAATATTGTATAGGAACCTGGAATGTTAGGTCCATGAATCAAGGCAAACTGGAAGTGGTTAAACAGGAGACGGTAAGAATGAACGTTGACATTTTAGGAATCAGCGAACTAAAATGGACTGGAATGGGTGAATTTAACTCAGATGACCATTTTATCTACTATTGTGGGCAAGATCCCTTAGAAGAAATGGAGTAGCCATCATAGTCATCAAAAGAGTCCAAGATGCAGTACTTGGATGCAATCTCAAAAACGACAGAATGATCTCTGTTCGTTTCCAAGGCAAACCATTGAATATCATGGCAATCCAAGGCTACGCCACGACCTGAAGTTGAACAGTTCTATGAAGACCTACAAGACCTTTTAGGACTAACACCCCAAAAAGATGTCCTTTTCATTATAGGGGACTGGAATGCAAAAGTAGGAGATCAAGAAATACCTGGAGTAACAGGCAAATTTGGCCTTGGAGTACAGAATGAAGCAGGGCAAAGGCTAATAGAGTTTTGCCAAGAGAACACACTGGTCATAGCAAACACCCTCTTCCAACAACACAAGAGGAGACTCTACACATGGACATCATCAGATGATCAAAACTGAAATCAGACTGATTATATTCTTTGCAGCCAAAGATGGAGAAGCTCTATATAGTCAGGAAAAACAAGACCAGAAGCTGGCTGTGACCCAGATCATGAACTCCTTATTGCCAAATTCAGACTTAAATTGAAGAAAGTAGGGAAAACCACTCGACCATTAAGGTATGACCTAAATTAAATCCCTTATGATTATACAGTGGAAGTGAGAAATAGATTTAAGGGCCTAGATCTGATATATAGAGTGCCTGATGAACTATGGACAGAGATTCATGACATTGTACAGGAGACAGGGATCAAGACCATTCCCATGGAAAAGAAATGCAAAAAGCAAAATGGCTGTCTGAGGAGGCCTTATAAATAACTGTGAAATGAAGAGAAGTGAAAAGCAAAGGACAAAAGGAAAGATATACCCATTTGAATGCAGAGTTCCAAAGAATAGCAAGGAGAGATAAGAAAGCCTTCCTCAGTGATCAGTGCAAAGAAATAGAGGAAAACAATAGAATGGGAAAGACTAGAGATCTCCTCAAGAAAATTAGAGATACCAAAGGAACATTTCATGCAAAGATGGACTCAATAAAGGACAGAAATGGTATGGACCTAACAGAAGCAGAAGATATTACGAAAAGGTGGCAAGAATACACAGAACTATATAAAAAAGATCTTCATGACCCCGATAATCATGATGGTGTGATCACTCACCTAAAGCCAGACATCCTGGAATTCAAAGTCAAGTGGGCCTTAGACAGCATCATTATGAACAAAACTAGTGGAAGTGATGGAATTCCAGTTGAGCCTTTTCAAATCCTAACAGGTGATGTTGTGAAAGTGCTGCTCAATATGCCAACAAATTTGGAAAACTCAGCAGTGGCCACAGGACTGGAATAGGTCCGTTTTCATTCCAATCCCAAAGAAAGGCATTGCCTAAGAATGTTGAAACTACCGCACAATTGCACTCATCTCACACACTAGTAAAGTAATGCTCAAAATTCTCCAAGACAGGCTTTAACAATATGTGAACTGTGAACTACCAGATGTTCAAGCTGGGTTTAGAGAAGGCACAGGAACAAGAGATCAAATTTCCAACATCTGCTGGAACTTTAAACAAGTAAGAGAGTTCCAGAAAAATATCCATTTCTGTTTTATTGACTATGCCATAGGCTTTGACTGTGTGGATAACAATACACTGTGGAAAATTCTGAAAGAGATGGGAATACCAGACCACCTGACCCGACTCTTGAGAAATCTGTATGCAGCTCAGGAAGCAACAGTTAGAACTGAACATGGAACAACAGACTGGTTCCAAATAGGAAAAGGAGTATGTCACCTCCTTTTGTATATTGTCACCCTGCTTATTTAACTTCTATGCAGAGTACATCATGAGAAACGCTGGGCTGGAAGAAACACAAGCTGGAATCAAGATTGCCAGGAGAAATATCAATAACCTTAGATATGCAGATGACACCACCCTTATGGCAGAAAGTGAAGAAGAACTAAAGAGCCTCTTGATGAAAGTGAAAGAGGAGAGTGAAAAAGTTGGCTTAAAGTTCAACATTCAGAAAACTAAGATCTTGGCATCTGGTCCCATCACTTTATGGCAAATAGATGGGGAAACAGTGGAAACAGTGGCAGGCTTTTTTTTTTTTTTTTAATGGGCTCCAAAATCATTGCAGATGGTGACTGTAGCCATGAAAATAAAAGACTCTTACTCCTTGGAAGGAAAGTTATGGCCAATCTAGACAGCATATTAAAAATGTGAGACATTACCAACAACGGTCTGCATAGTCAAGGATATGGTTTTTCCAGTAGTAATGTATGGATGGGAGTTTTGGACTATAAAGAACGCTGAGTGCCGAAGAATTGATGCTTTTGAACTGTGGTGTTGGAGAAGACTCTTGAGAGTCCCTTGGACTGCAAGGAGATCCAACCATTCAATCCTAAAGGAAATCAGTCCTGAATATTAACTGAAAGGACTGATGTTGAAACTGAAACTCCAGTACTTTGTCCACCTGATCCAAGGAGCTGATTCATTTGAAAAGACCCCAGTGCTGGGAAAGATTGAAGGCGAGAGGAGAAGGGGACGACAGAGGATGAGATGGTATAAGGCATCACTGACTCAATGGACATGAGTTTGATTAAACTGAAGGAGCTGATGATGGATAGGGAGGCTTGGTGTGCTGCAGTCCATGGGGTTGCAGATGTCAGACATGACTGAGTGACTGAACTGAACTGAACTGAAATGTCCACTGACAGATGAATGGATAAAGAACATGTGGTACAGATACACAATGAAATACTACTCGGCCATAAAAAATATCAATTGCAGCAACATGGATGGACCTAGAGATTATCAGACCAAGTGATGTAAGTCAGATGCCGTATGATGTCATTTATATACTGAGTCTAAAATATGCCACAAATGGACTTATTCAGAAAACAGAAACAGACATAGAAAACACATTTATGTTTTAAATGCTACTAAAGGGGAAAGAGGGTGGGCGCGAGATTACGAATATGAGATACAAACTACTATATATAAAAGAGATACCTACTGGGCTTCTCCGTCCATAGGATTCTCCGGCAAGAATACTGGAGTGGATTGCCATTTCCTTCTCCAGGGGATCTTCCCGACCCAGGGATCGAACCCAGGTCTCCCACATTGGAGGCAGATGCTTTAACCTCTGAGCCACCAGGGAAGCCCTATATATAAAAGAGATAAAAAGCAAGATCCTACTATATAGCATAGAGAACTATATTCAATATCCTATAATAAACCATAATGGAAAAATAATATGAAAAAATATATATAACTGAATCACTTTGCTGTACACCAGAAACTAACACAACATTGTAACTCTGCTTCAACTAAAAAAATACAGAGATTGGCATGCAGCAGGTACTCAAATACTTTTTCAGTGAATGGATTCATAAGTGACTCAGTAAACCAATTCTCCTTTAAGAAATATAGTTGTGGGTATGGTGGCTCAGAGGTTAAAGCGTCTGCCTGGAATGTGGGAGAACCAGGTTCGATCCCTGGGTTGGGAAGATCCCCTGGAGAAGGAAATGGCAACCCACTCCAGTGCTCTTGCCTAGAGAATCCTATTCTCAGGAGGGAGGAGCCTGGTAGGCTACAGTCCATGGGGTCGCAAAGAGTTGGACACGACTGAGCAACTTCACTTCACATATATAGATATATATCTTCATTTATGTTAATTTTATGAATACAATATGTTATTTTAAAGTTCAGAAAACCAGAAGTCCAGGATATGAGACCTGTTATTGTAAAAATGTCTTTCTAGAATTTAAAAATTATACTGATGATGCTAACCCTCACAATTGCATGGACATTTAAAAAGATGAATAAGGGGGTTAGTCAGCCCTCTAGTCAGATGACAGACCTTTTTATGTAAGCCTATTTAGATACTTCCTTCTGCATGTGGAGCTTCTAATTAACTTATGAAATCATAATTCCCTGGGGTTTTGCCACAACATTCATCAATTCAGTTTTCTCAGTGACACATAAATGCCATTCAAAACATACTTCTAAGTAAAACTCCCTTGTCATTTTTGTTTTTCCATCTCAAAAGTATTCTCTACTATAGGATGATGAAAATTCAAAGAATAAAAAATATATAATTGAGTTGTATTCCAGGTATAAAGAGCTGGGAAGATCCCTGGAGAAGGAAATGGCAACCCATTTCAGTATTCTTACCTGGGAAATCCCATGGATAGAGGAACCTGGCAAGCTACAGTCCATGGGGCCACAAGAGTCAGACATGTCTTAGCAACTAAACCATTCTGTACCACCAGGTATAGAATGTCATTCCTCAAGTTGACATAACATTAGACAAGCAATGTTTCAAACATTCAATGTTTCAAACATTCATAGGTATTTCCTTATTTAAATCTGCAAGCTCTTCCCTAAGTATCAACATCTTTGGAAACACTGATCTATCTTCTAATCTATACTGGAATTTCTTTTGGATTTTTCGGGTCAATAAGTACTTACTGATTAATTTTTTAAAAGGAAAATATCTGAAAAACCTATTAAATCTCCCCTCTCAGTCTCTCAAGCTAGGGTCACTACTTTTGACTTTAAAACTACTGTCCAAGTAGCAAATAACCAAGCAAATTAACTGATATCTTTTAGTTCTACCTACAAATAATTCCAATTGAGTTCATGCATCTATGTACATTCAGACTCTTATATGGTTTTCCTATATAAACCAAGCACTTTTATAGACAATATAATTCTTCCTTATTTTCAGCAACAAATCCATTCAAAATCTGTCGGCCAGTTTTTGCTATAACAAACAATCCCAGTAACTGTGGGTTATAACAACAAATGTGTATTGATTGCCTAAGTTCATGAGGGTGGAGGCTCTGCCGAGTTTGGTTGAGCTAAACCTTGGCTCCATAAAAAGTATCTTTTCAAAGGAGTAAGCTAGTTAGTGTCTTGGACATGCTATTCTTATTTTGGAGGGAAACATCAGAACTGGGTACCAAACCATGCACAAGGTATGGCACATTTGCAAGCACATTTAAAACTTCTACTGAGGCAATTTATTTGCCAAAGAAAAGTAATATCACACAGGCCAAAGTCAGTGGAAAGGAAAATAGACTGTCTCACAGAGAAGCATGGCAAGGGTATGGAGGGAATAAATATTTGTGAAATAATGTAACTACCACAGCCTGCTCTCACAAACATTCACTTCCTTCCCGTAAACAAAATGTAATCACCAGATCCTAAAGATACTCCAAGGTCTGATCTAAACCTCTAGCTTGAAATTCAGGATCTTGAATTTATATCATGCCCAAATGTAGCTCTATTGAGCCAAGTCCTATGAAATAAAACACTTGTTATTTGTACCTACTTGTGATAAAATGCATACCTTCCCACCCATAATAAACTAGTGTAACCCCAACAAACACTCTCATTTAGAAAGGGGAAAAAAGGGGGGAACCCACAAATTACTGGTTCACAGAAGGTCTGAAATCCCATGAAGGAATTGTTACAAGGTCTACTAATCTCTGTGTAAGGAACTTTCCTTAATCAATCTTTGGTTTTGTTTCCTAGGAATAGCTTCACAGTCTATTGTACTTCATGACTCTTGACTTTACCTTCTGAGGAGTTCTTCCTTTTCCAATATCCTCTTTAGGAGAAATGTCCATCTTTGGCTGCCAAACAGTTTCTTCATCCTGTCAAAAAAGTTGAGAGCTCAAGGGTAGTTTTATTGCTCAAACAATCACAAACTCTTTTAATTCAGGCTGGTAGTAGTAATTTTGGCACACTACAATTTTTAAAAAAACATTAGTGTTTTGGATATCTTTGTTTCCTATTAGTGCTTCCTGCCAACAGCCAGATTCATAATTAGAAGTCATTCTTTTAGGCTTAATTACAGATAATTTGTACTTTTTAGGCTTCCATTAAGCCAGTCTATGGTATCTTTACCAGGAGTCATTCTGTACAAGTGAAATGACTTACTGGGGATTACTTTAAAGGAATCAGCGGTCTTAACAAATAATGTGGTGACAACAGTCTTGATTTGGTCTTTGCTCCCCAGTCTGAATCACCATAATCATCATATTATTATCATTAACTGGGCTTACTTTTACTTAATAGGGTGAAAATATTAACTTTTCATATTCATGAAGGATGACAAAAACTCTTTATAAGCACTTTATCATATTGCTTTTTGAAGACTATTCTTATCTTCTTGTGGGGCCCTAAATGGGAAACCTTAAAAAAGATGGGTTAGCTTTGCAGTTGGAAACTAAGATGGCGCCTGGCGGAAGAGAGAGGGGCATGGTCTTTGTTAAAGTTTTTGATTGGCTCTCTTGATTTCCGTTCACGTGGACAGCATGTGATCACCATAGACTCCTGTTATAATGAAGGCACATGACGATTTGACCTTTAACGTGATTGGTGCAACTGTGGAAAGTCCCTTGCAAAACCCCCTTGCTTGCCTATATAAACCAAGAGTTTGTGGCAATAAAGCGGAACTGCTTAGACAGAACCCCTGTCATATCTGATTGTCTCTTGCTCGCGAGGGGCTAGGTTGGTGACAGCAGGCTCACCTCTCCTCGGGACCCCTCGGCTTTGCTGAGGGAAGTTCCACTTCCTCTCTCTTTCTGCGGAGCACCCCCCCCTCTTCCCCCCCGCATCTTCTGATCTTTATAATAGGCTTCTGTAAGATAATAGATAAGTTGTTCCTTCTCCTATTTATCCACTTAAAAATTTCTTTGATGGTATACTGAAAATCACCTACTATCTTGAAAATACATGTTACTATATGAAAATATGGTAATTTCATATTCAGCATTTGCTCAACTTGCCAAATTGCTGATGTACTTTAATTCACCACAAATAATTAAAATTATTCCATGTAATAGAATGTATACAGAATTAGAAAATGACTATCCATGCCCTTGACTTGGTCTTTGCATTGAGTCTTTGTCTTAATCTGCAAATGATTTATTGGCTGGAGATGAGAAATGGGGCTGGTGCATGGGGATGACCCGGAGAGATGTTGTGGGGAGGGAGGTGGGAGGGGGATTCATGTTTGGGAACGCATGTAAGAGTTTAAGATTTTAAAATTTAAAAAATAAAAAGCTAAAAAAATAAAAATAAAAAATAAATAAAGACAGTAGCATATTCAGGGAACACAGAAAAAAAAAAAGAAATACTAATATCTTTCAACTCTGCTTCTGGATTTCTGCATCCTTCTTTTCCCCTTCATTCTCATTTGAAAAAAACTCCAATGATTTTCTGAGTTTATTCTTCCTTACAAAGCCTAATAATCAATTCTGGCTACCAACATTCTGTCTTGAAAATTCGTTGAAAGTTTTAAGGTATATTTTCTGACTTTCAAGTTATCTCAGGTAGCAGTATTACCAAAATTTTCATTGTTGCATAGAATAGGTCATTTTTCCAGCCTCCTTTAATATCAGGGGCTTCAATAACAGGCACAGTACAAATAACCTCATATTTGAGTTTACTCAGTTCAGTTCAGTTCAGTCGCTCAGTTGTGTCCAACTCTTTGCGACCCCATGTACTGCAGCACGCCAGGCCTCACTGTCCATCACCAACTCCTGGAGTCCACCCAAACCCCTGTCCATCGAGTTGGTGATGCCATCCAACTATCTCATCCTCTGTCATCCCCTTCTCTTCCTGCTCTCAATCTTTCCCAGCATCAGGGTCTTTTTTTTTTTTTTCAATCAGGGTCTTTTCAAATGAGTCAGCTCTTCGCATGAGGTGGCCAAAGTATTGGAGTTTCAGCTTCAACATCAGTCCTACCAATGAACAACCAGGACCGATCTCCTTTAGGATGGACTAGTTGGATCTCCTTGCGGTCCAAGGGACTCTCAAGAGTCTTCTCCAACATCACAGTTCAAAAGCATCAATTCTTCAGCGCTCAGCTTTCTTTAGAGTCCAACTCTTGCATCCATACACGACCACTGGAAAACCCATAGCCTTGACTAGATGGACCTTTGTTGGCAAAGTAATGTCTCTGATTTTAAATATGCTATGTTGGTCATAACTTTCCTTCCAAGGAGTAAGAGTCTTAATTTCATGGCTGAAATCACCATCTGCAGTGATTTTGGAGCCCAGGAAAATAAAGCCTGACACTGTTTCCATTGTTTCCCCATCTATTTCCCATGAAGTGATGGGACCAGATGCCGAGATCTTAGTTTTCTGAATGTTGAGCTTTAAGCCCACTTTTTCACTCTCCTCTTTCACTTTCATCAAGAGGCTTTTTAGTTCTTCTTCACTTTCTGCCATAAGGGTGGTGTCATCTGCATATCTGAGGTTATTGATGTTTCTCCTGGCAATCTTGATTCCAGCTGTGCTTCTTCCAGCACAGTGTTTCTCATGATGTACTCTGCATAGAAGTTAAATAAGCAGGGTGACAATATACAGCCTTGATGTACTCCTTTTCCTATTTGGAACCAGTCTGTTGTTCCAAGTCAAGTTCTGACTATTGCTTCCTGACCTGCATATAGGTTTCTCAAGAGGCAGGTCAGGTGGTCTGGTATTCCCATCTCTTTCAGAATTTTCCACAGTGTATTGTGATCCACACAGTCAAAGGCTTGGCATAATCAATAAAGCAGAAATAGATGTTTTTTTTTGGAACTCTCTTGCTTTTTCGATGATCCAGAGGATGTTGGCAATTTGATCTCTGGTTCCTCTGCCTTTTCCTCTGCCTTTTCTAAAACAGCTTGAATATTTGGAAGTTCATGGTTCATGTATTGCTGAAGCCTGGCTTGGAGAATTTTAAGCATTAGTTTACTGGAATGTGAGATGAGTGCAATTGTGCGGTAGTTTGAGCATCCTTTGGCATTGCCTTTCTTTGGGATTGGAATGAAAACTGACCTTTTCCAGTCCTGTGGTCACTGCTGAGTTTTCCAAATTTGCTGGCATATTGAGTGCAGCACTTTCACAGCATCATCTTCCAGGATTTGAAATAGCTCAACTAGAATTCCACTACCTCCACTAGCTTTGAGTTTATTGTTGTTGTTGTTATAGCAATGTTATGCTTCCACATATAAATTTATTAATCAATTTTTATTGATTATTTGTGGTGACAAATAACCTCAGTTCTGGCAACTTGCAACAACAGTCACTTATTCATATTACTGGGTTCTGCTAGGCTCTTTTGGGTTCAGCTTGCATTGCTGTGTGTTCTCTCTTTGAATCAAGTCTGAGGAGGAGGCACTGTCTGAAAGATGTCTTCCTGACAATGGAAGGCAGGAATAAGAAGAGTGTCAATCACACAAGTGCAATTAAAGTTTCTGTCCAAATGTGTTATATCTGCTCACATCCTATTGGTTAAAGCAAACCACACAGCCCAAAGTTAACAAAGGTTAATGGGTGAGGGGAACAAATGCTGACCATAGGACAGCAAGGAAAAGAATGAAGAAAAAATAAAATCTACTTCAGGAAATATTACTAAACAACAAACAGTGTTTCTTGCAAGTGCTAAAGATATTCTATAAATAAAGTAGATCTCTGATCTCAGATAACTCATTCTAGTGGAGAATTCTGCAAGTACAGAGGCAATCAAAATGTAATGTGAGAAGTGTATAGGGACTCATGTCATTTAGCCTAGAATTAAGGCTTTAGGGAAGGTTTCCTGGAAGAAATGGTAACTGAACCAACACCTGGATGGTGAACAGGAGTTAGATGGTGAAAGAAGTTGAGGAGCAGTGGACAGGGAGAGAGTTCTCAGCAGCTCAGGATGAGCAAAGCCTGAGGCCACGAGAAAACATAGAGAACCAAAAATATGTGAGTATGGTTTGAGGACAGAGATCAGTCCTCTCAAATACACAGAACAATGGCTGAATACTTCATATTAAAAACATAAATGCTGGCTTTAAAGCTGTGGAGTCACAAGTCCCATAAGTAATTTCATATTAGTATACTGTTATTCACTGGGAGAAAAAAAAAATTCCCTGTGCCTTTCAGAGGTGGAACAACCCAGAGAGCATGGGCATTTTATACATAAACCAAGCCAGGGTGAAATGCAGAAATAATAGGATTAAACTGTTTTGTGGCCTGGCACTTTTCTCCAGCATGCTTTGTGGGAGAAATCCTCAGTGCTGAAATAGAGTGAATGCTGTTAATGTGGTAATTATTTTATTATCAAGGGCAACTACTGGCAAGAAAAGAATTGCCTTGAGGTTTATAGTTTATGGCGTTGATCAGAAAATACAGTTGCTTCTGTCAATTAACTACTTTAACCAGGTTTTAGAAAAACAGAAATGAAAATGCAGTTTTAATCCATCATGTTTCAAGGGCGTGGCTTTGAGTTTGGTCTAAGCAGTGTGAAGGAATCTGAAAAGGATCCCTTCACAGGGACTGCTCTGAGGAAGTATCTAGCAAGCTCACAATATGGAGAGGCTCCCCTGTCCTTTTAAAATGGGCAGCTGGGGAATGTTAACATGCTGATGACAAGCATATAAAAAAATAACACTTCTGGCTCAGTTTGTACTCAATGTGCATGTATTTTAAAAGGAGGTATCTTGTAAGTGTCAGCCATAAACTGCTTTCAAAACAAGTTCTTTTTAATATAAATTTATTTATTTTAATTGGAGGCTAATTACAATATTGTATTGGTTTTGCCATACATCAACATGAATCCACCACGGGTGTACAAGTTCTGGTAAAAGAACTTAAGCAGTTCAGGAAATGAACACTTCAAATATTCACCTTTAAGACACTCTTTGCACTTCCCTTAAGCACCTGTGTAGTTCTGCTGCCCTAAATCTGTAAGGACCAGTCATAAGAAGAAAATTCAGAGTGAAAACAAAAATCCAGAATCATCAAATTTGAGATCAACTAATGATATGGTATCATAAAAAGACACATGATCTTTTTATCACCAAAATCCTGAACACGTGATAATGTATTTGTATCAACTCCAACCATTGATTGTCATGTTGTTGTTGAGTTTACACCTGTGATCTTGTCACAGGCAAAAGTACTGAGAAGGCAAAGTATGACTATGTTGTCTTCCATTCCCCCAGGATCTCACTTTTGCTACAAAATGATCTCCTTTTCTCCACTCAAGTGTCTGTAGCTGCCCTCACTGGCTGCTTAACCAAGCTCTGGATACTGTGCTAATCAAGTATGTATGTAATATAACAATAGCGGTAACCATGTTTCTCTCATCTTAGAGATAAGAAAACTGAGATACCCCAAACATTAATAATTTTCTCAAGCTCATAAAGATAGTAAAATGGTAGAGGTAAGATTCAAACCAGATCTCTTTGACTATAAGCACATTCATAATTCCAACCACAACACTGCCATCTGCATTTGGATGGTTTCTTCCACACTGGAAGCTGTGGCTGAGGGAAGGAAGCAAACTAATCCTAACATGTGAATGACTACAGCCCATCCTCCTTACCCACACTCCCAAATCATTTATCTTTTTTTTTTCACTTTGAAAAATGAACTTTATCATTCAAGTTGACTGAATCTTGAACTGGATTGATTTAATGAAAGGTAACAAAAGGAAAAAAATATTTTAGACAAACTGAGGAAGTATTTGGAAATAGGAAAGAGGAGCAGGAGCCATTCAGGTGTGATTTGAGTCATTCTGTTTAGTTGGCAGTGGAATCTCTTGGCTCATGCTTTCTTTTGAAGCAGGTCTAATATTACCGACTCATAATCAAGTCAGCTTTGCTCACCTCTTTGGAGAATATATTTACCATAATTTAATGCTTCAACTAAAAAGAAAAGATTGAAGAAAATCAGTGAGGTCTATTGATGGTAGACATCTGAATGCAGATTTTTATTTCCCTGTTTGAGTGCTCAGGTACTAGTAACTGAGGCCAGTAGACTGATCCAGTTTACAAGAATTTTAAGTCTCTGGTACAAATGCAAGCTTTCCATTTGTCCTCATTTACAATCAAGATTGCCGGGAGAAATATCAATAACCTCAGATAGGCAGATGACACCACCCTTATGGCAGAAAGTGAAGAGGAACTAAAAAGCCTCTTGATGAAAGTAAAAGAGGAGAGCGAAAAGTTGGCTTAAAGCTCAACATTCAGAAAACAAAGATCATGGCATCCGGTCCCATTACTTCATGGGAAATAGATGGGGAAATAGTGGAAACAGTGTCAGACTTTATTTTTTTGAGCTCCAAAATCACTGTAGATGGTGATTGCAGCCATGAAATTAAAAGATGCTTACTCCTTGGAAGAAAAGTTATGACCAACCTAGAGAGCATATTCAAAAGCAGAGACATTACTTTGCTGACTAAGGTCCGTCTAGTCAAGGCTATGGTTTTCCAGTAGTCATGTATGGATGTTAGAGTTGGACCGTGAAGATGGCTGAGTGCCGAAGAATTGATGCTTTTGAACTGTGGTGTTGGAGAAGACTCTTGAGAGTCCCTTGGACTGCAAGGAGATCCAACCAGTCCATTCTGAAGGAGATCAGCCCTGGGATTTCTTTGGAAGGAATGATGCTAAAGCTCAAACTCCAATACTTTGGCCACCTCTTGCGAAGAGTTGACTCATTGGAAAAGACTCTGATGCTGGGAGGGATTGGGGGCAGGAGAAGGGGACGACAGAGGATGAGATGGCTGGATGGCATCACGGACTCGATGGACGTGAGTCTGAGTGAACTCTGGGAGTTGGTGACGGACAGGGAGGCCTGGCGTGCTGCGATTCATGGGGTCGCAAAGAGTCGGACACGACTGAGTAACTGGACTGTACTGAACTGAACAATTTATTTATTTACCAGGCAGTTTCTATTTCTCCTTTGTCTTTTCACTGCATTCTGCGTGGCACTAGTGGTAAAGAACTTGCCTGATAATACAGAAGACATAAGAGACATGGGTTCGTTCCCTAGGTTGGGAAGATGCCTTGGAGTAGGAAACGCCAATCCACTCCAGTATTCTTGCCTGGAAAATCCTATTTTCTAGGTCATGGAGGCTACATACAGTCCATGTGGTCACAAAGAACTGGACACAACTGAGCATCTGAGCACACATCTGTGAACTCTTTTTCCATATCTTTCCCATCTTCATTTACTTACAGGTTTAATCTCCCATTCTTTTGTGTTCCCTAAGCACTTATTATCTTTCTCTATGTGACAGCTCCTACACAACAGATTGTAATTTTTTACATGCTAAGCTTTTTTCACTTTAAGAATTTCTGAGGGGCTGCCCTGACGGCCTAGATGGTAAAGAATCTGCGTGTACTGTGGGAGACCCAAGTTTGATCCCTGGGATCAGGAAGATCCTCTGGAGAAGAAAATGGCAACCTGCTCTAGTATTCTTTCCTGGAGAATCTCAGGGACCGAAGTTTCAGTCCATGGCATTGCAAAGAGTTGGAACGACTGAGTGACTAACACACACACACACACACACACACACACACACACACACTGATTTATAGTTGTTGTTTTTGTTTTTTCTGGAAGCACTGCGCAGCATGTAGGATCTTAGTTCCCTGATCTGGGATCCATCCCTTGCCCCCCTGCAGTGGAAGCGCAAAGTTTTAACCACTGTACAAACAGGGAAACCCCTAGATTTCTAGTGAGAGCATCTAAATAAACACATATTTTCTAAATCTGTATTTCATATTTGAAAAATGCCAGTCACAGGATCAATGTGACTTAAAGAGTGTTTCTGCAAAAGTTTAAACTTTATCTATATATAACTGGTTCTTCTAATTCATTCCTCTTCCTCTTTGTATTTGCTCGCTAACTCTCTTTCTCTTGCACTCATTCTCTCTTTTGCCTTCCCCCTTTTGCCTTTTTTGCTCTATTTCTCTAGCTCTGTACCTGCTTTTCATCACTATTTGTCTCTGATTAGCTTCATTCCGCAACAGACTCTTCACTGTATCAGGGAAGACGGGCCACTGGTGCCAGGTTCAAAATTTCCAAGCTTAGCAACCTTACCAGAAAGTGAATCTGTTTCTTCTGGTGTTTAAAATATTATCATCCTGCTTTGGTTTATCTTACTTTTGATGGTAATATTCTCATATGAGGATAAGTCAGAAGGGTATACCTCAGATATCTAGAACTTGACCTACTATCTTCTTTGGTGTATAGCTAGGTTTTTACTGTGATAATGCTGTGTAACAAACAACCTCCCAAATCTCAGCTTCAGTCTTAGGAAGATTCTCCTCAGCTGTTTCAAAACTTTCTTCAGCAGTTCTCAGGCTGTATGGCTCTTCGTCAATGTAACGCATTTGTCATATTCCCTCAACCTTTGATTTAAAGTCTTAGTTTTCATTCTAGTTGCACTGAATTATTAATTAGATCATGTTACTACCCTGAACCCATTATGGGCCCAGATAATGCTAATTAGTTTAGGCCTGAGCTGTTCATGGAGATACTCCTCTGAAGCACATGAGCTGCTTTAGAGGTGATGGTGGTTATCTAAAATACAGTCAGGGTGCTAGAACCAAAATAAAGTGATAAAAATATGCCACAATCAGCAAATGTTCAAAACAGAATATCTGCCTAAATTTTAGATTTCTTATTTAAGTTCAAGTTTGTGGTTTAGTCTACTTTGATCTTAGAAAGAAGGACTAGGCAACAGCCATGATCTGAACTATTAGCAGATACTACCTTAAAGACTAAACTGAGAAAATTCCCAGAATAAAGAAGGAAAGATGAAGAAGAGATACTTTGTAAAAGGTGACAGTTTTCTTCCACTACCTGATCTGCTGAAAAACATCAGCTTCTTAAGTTTAAACTTTTTCCTCCCTTGTAAAGAATAGGAGACATTTTGAACTGGAAACATCTGCTGGTACATCAGTCACTGTTCTAGTTCTAGGGGAGAAAAACAGTAAAATGTTAGTCATGACAGTGGAGGAAGAGCTACCCAGAAAATATTTTACTGATTAAAAATATTGAAAAATATATGTAAGAACTAAAGAAGAACAAATGTTAAATAACACATGAATTCTGAAAAAAACTTCCTTACATCTGAAATTTCTGATGCATAATACATACTTTAGGATAATTAAGAAACAATTTTTGTAATGCTGAGGACAAGATTATTGCTGCTTTTGGGTCATACCTATAGACTGTCTTTGACTTAATGTTTATTCAAAGGACTGCTATGGTATATCAATGAAGGATTTCCCATATAGAATTCACTGTACTTATAAATGTCCTACCTTAACCTTGTGAAATAATTGTCTGTAAGATGGCTTTGAACTGCTCTGAAGATTTAGAGGGTTCTTCATAACTCCCCTTGAAGCCATTCCCCCTGGGGATGACCCACAATCGTAGGCTTATTTATGTTCTCAAGATGAAGTGAAGTAATGTATGAGATGTGATTGAAATAGTCCTGGATACATGAAAAATGCTCAATAAACTGCACGACAAATTACCTTTCTTATTACTGCTGTTATTATTTGAGTTATTATTGCTTATATTATTTGAATCATTTTTCTATAAGAGCACATTCTGTGTGCAAGTTGCTGCTCTAAGGATTTGATGATAGGAAAGTCTATCCCCACTTGTGCTGATCTCAAAGGATGAATGAAGGCGGCAGCTGCTTTCTAACATCTCTGCTTTGACAGCCCTCAGAGCCACCAGAGCCTCACATGCAATTGGGCCTATTGGTAGCTGCTGGAGTAAGAGTGCTTGAACATCTTCAGAATGCCAATATTTTTTCAGGGAATAGTAACCATGTGTCTCAAAGTGAAAATTAAATCCAAACTTCCTTCATCATCAAACACTTGCTATCCTTCTTTGAAAACTTGGTGAATCTGGTGTTCATGGAAACATTGGTGAGTGAAGATCAGTGTGAAAGGCCAAGTAACACGTCTTCTTCCTTGTCTTTGGCTCTTCATTTTCATGGCCCTAATAATTTCTCAACAGAAGAAAAGCAAGCATGAAGCAAACGAGATCATAGAAATGATACTAAGTAATGAGTCATCTCATAGATAACAACTGAAAAAAAGCTAGTTTGATGCAATAAAGCTTGTACTGACAATTAAATACTGGTCATTAAAAGGTAATTTAGAGGTTTGCAACTACTACACTTTTACACCTCAACTTATTTGAAGAAAAGTTTTATGATATGTTTTAACTGCATTATTTATAAAGAGCAAAGGCTATGCCACAAAATAATTAATATTCTTGAATCCTTTGAGGTTTTTATTTTAAAATATGGGTAGATAATTTTTTGAAGATTATTTTCAAAATATAAAACAGAAAAAGAAACAAATATTTTAATACTTATGTATATTTAGTAGCAGTAGTGAAAATTGCTCAGTCATGTCCCACTCTGTGACCCCATGGACTGTAGCCCACCAGGCTTCTTGGTTCATGGGATTCTCTAGGCAAGAATACTGGAGTGGATAGCCATTGTCTTCTCCAGGGAATCTTCCAGACCTAGGGATCAGATCCAGGTCTCCTGCATTGCAGGCATATTCTTTACCATCTGAGTCACCAGGGAAGCCCTTATGTATATTTACAGAAATACAAATCAAGATAGGATTTAATTTTTTTATACTTCAGATTAGATCAGGGTTAAAAAGCAGAATATGCGGAGATAAGTAGTCAAGTATTTTGAAGGGAAAACCATCAGGATTTGTAGATGGATTGGATGTGGCAAGAAAAGGAAGAAGAGAAGTCAAGGATAACTCTTGATGTTTTTAGTTTAAGTATCTAGAAGGATGAATTTACCATGGACTCAAATGGGAAAAACCATGGAAGGAACTGGTATGGTGTAGAGGAAGAGGTGTTTGCTCGGGTATACGAGGTGTTTGCTCGGGTTTACGAGCTGTTTAAAGTTTGATTCCACTATCTTGAGCAGTTTGATTATTTTCTCACAAACTTATTTTGATTGTCTCTCAGTTTCCAGGGTATAATATTCCTCAACTCAAACACAAGGAAGAGGTTTTACTTTTAATTAATAATGTGGCTTTTATAAGTTCCAGTTGGCTTCCCAGGTGGTTCAGTGGTAAAGGATCCTCCAATGCAAGAGATGTGAGTTCGATTCCTGGGTCAGGAAGATCCACTGGAGAAGGAAATGGGAATCCACTCCAGTATTCTTGCCTTGGAAATCCCATGGACAGAGGGCCTGGTGGAATGGTCCATGGGGGGTCACAAAAGAATCTGACACAACTTAGCGATTAAGCAATAACTTCCAATAGTACACGAAATACTTTGAGATTATCTACTATTTTGAAAAATAAAAATGTAAGTATCAACATACTGTTTAGTAGTTACTTATTGTTGTTATCATTATATGTTGAACACTGTGCTAACTACTTTACAAATGTTATACAGTCCCCACAAACACTATTATTTCCTCCTATTTTCCAGATAAGAACAATTGAGAATTTAAAAGGCCCTGGGGACACAGTCTGTACTCATGCAGTTAGTGGGATTGTGTGTGTGTGCTCAGTCACTTCAATCATCTCCAAATCTTTGCAACCCAATGGTGTCCATGGGATTCTCCAGGGAAGAATTCTGGAGTGGTTTGCCTCCCCTCTTCCAGGGGATCTTCCTGACTCTGGGATAGAACCTGTGTCTCTTATGTCTCCTGCATTGGTAGGCAGGTTCTTTACCACTAGTGCCACCTGGGAAGGAAGCCCAGCTAGTGAGACTGGTTTGATGCTATGCTAAAAGCATTATATTTTATGTATTTGTTTCTTTTGGAAAAATGGTAATGTTGATTTTTATGCATATATTCATAAAAATTTATGGTTTTTCTTTATCTTTTACCTTTTATTAGCATATTTTAATTAAGGTTCATACTAAATAGAAGTAAATATTTAATTAAGCATACCATGAGAGTTGGACTGTGAAGAAAGCTGAGCACGGAAGAATTGATGCTTTTGAACTGCGGTGTTGGAGGAGACTCTTGAGAATCCCTTGGACTGCAAGGAGATCCAACCAGTCCATTATAAACGAGATAGGTGTTTTTTGGAAGGACTGATGTTGAAGCTGAAACTCCAGTACTTTAGCCACCTCATGTGAAGAGTTGACTCATCGGAAAAGACTCTGATGCTGGGAGGGATTGGGGGCAGGAGGAGAAGGGGACAACAGAGGATGAGATGGCTGGATGGCATTACCAACTCAATGGACGTGGGTTTGAGTGAACTCCGGGAGTTGATGATGGATAGGGAGGACTGGTGTGCTGCAATTCATGAGGTCGCAAAGAGTCAGACATGACTAGGCGACTGAACTGAACTGACTGAACTGAATATTTAATATGATTTATTATGACTGGTTCCAATTTAGGAATTCATATAGTATCAGGGCACCCATTTTGAGTCATTATCAGATGAATAGTCATAAAAATAATTGCTTAAAATATTAAGGAAGCTGGACTACCTTGGTGGTCCAGTGATTAAGAATCTGCCTGCCAGTGCAGGGGGCATGGGTTCAATCCTTGGTCCAGGAAGATTCCAAATGTAGTGGGGCAACTAAGTGCACTGAAATTACTGAAGCCCATGAGCCCTAGAGCAAGCTTGTGCTCTATGACAAGAGAAGCTACCACAACTAGAGAAAGCCCCCACGTAGAGGCAAAGACCCATCACAGCCAAAAATAAACTAAATGGTCTCTCCCTATCTTGCCCCAACTTTAAAAAAAAAAATTAAGTTGAAAAAAATGTCAATCATATTATCCTAGTTAACTCCACTTTTGAAAATCAGATATTAGATCAGCGACATCTTTTAAAAAGGTGAAAGTTTGGGTCACTGTCACTCCACAAGATGGGTTTAATCAATCACAGACTTGTCAGTTTTGTTCAGGATTCATAAATGATAATTTACTGTGTTAAGATTATAAAATATAATTTTCAAAATGGTAAACCTAGTGAACAGGTACTGATTCTACATAGTAAAAGTAGGCACATCAATTCAACAGGAAACTTCTTAGTGATGAAGAACAAATGCCTGAATGAAGGAAAGGAAATTAATCAATTACCAATTAGTCTTGAGGAAAATGTGATCACTAGATTTTCCACAGAAAATATCAGGCTTCTCTGGGTTGTGCTACATACGAAACAAGACCAGAGAGGAATCTTGTGGTGCCAAGAGCAAATCTGGATTAATCATTAGTGGCTAGTCCCTTGACAAGTGTGGCTTCCTGCCTGGGCCGTCGTACCCCTGTGTTGAGTTTTGACTACTGCCAGTAGGGCAGAGACCATCATCGCCACATCCTCAGGTCTTATGGAAGATCCCATGATGCCCCACTTTCTTCTTAATTTTTTTGGCCATGCCACACAGCTTGTGGGATCTTAGTTCCGCAACCAGGGACTGAATCTGAGCCCTGGAATTGAAAGTGCAGAGTCCTAACCACTGTACCTCCAGGGAATTCCTGACTATTTCCTTAATGATGAATTTAGTTCAGAAACTTAGAATATATTGAGATTCTGGCAATAGAATACTTTTTAAAAAATGATAGGTCTTATTTAAAACCAGGCTTAAGGTGAAACAGTGAGAAAAATGAAGATCAGATCATCTCCCTTTGAAAAAAATGCTTTAAAAGTTCTTGATAACCTCAGTAAGTTAATAAGGTCCCTTTTGTAAATTAACATTCTTTACTTTTGGTGTCTCATTGAATGCTAATGTGATATATCTCCATTTTATTCATAAAAATCCCTGCTAATTTAATGTACAGAATGATGATTTCTCTTTGGATGTCTTAGATTCTGGTTTTATTCCCTTGTTTCCAGTCTTTATAATTTTCTATATAGATGAATGACTATATTTTTCTATTCTCTATTTAAAAATAGGTCATGAGAAAAAAGCTATGCCAATGCAACTAATCTTCAGCTAGCTAGTGCCAGGAAAGCAACATTCATAATATTGTCCTCATTGCCTTTCCTTTTGGAATTGTGGTGCCAGGTGAAATGATTTACTGCCAGCCTGGACTGAGACTTGAGCTTTGTAGAAGATTTATTGGCATCAACTTTGCATAAAGCCATAATCATCCCTGAAAAGATATTTGTCACTATAAACCCTTATTTTCAGGTGCCTGACAGTTTCCATAAAAAGCTTTTCAAGTGGAAAAGTCATTTGAGTTTTCATGTCCTTTATTCCAGTATTTCTTAATCATTTAAAGTCTCTTGTTCCTTGAGTTTTCTGGACACATTAGGACAGTGTTTCTGGGATCCATCCCGAGGATTCCACGAGGCAGGGTGGAATGGGAACCATAAATGTGCATTTAAACAAGTGCCTGAGTAGATTCTGCTGCAAATAAACTTTGAGAAACACTCTTTAGAAAAGGGTATAGAGCCCTAAGTATAAATTCTGACTCCACAATTTTTATTTGTATAACTTTAACATATGTGGCCTCTGTCTCATTTGTTTCCTTATGTATATTTCTTAAGTATACTTCAACAGGGTGAGTATACTTTCTGTTCACAAATCGTGAAGTTTAAAGAAAATAAAGTAAAGAAGCACCTTATAGGAAGTATGCATAGGAAGCAGACAATGCATTTTATTATTTTCTCTACTATTTGTGACAACAAGCACACAAAATTATATATGTATATACACACATTTTACAGTAAGTCTAAAGTGGAACAGCTCTAGGGTAAGCAAATTGATCTCTTGATCAGAATGGAAAGCAACATTCACTTACAGGTAGCAGCAATTAAGACAAGGCCACAGCCTTGCAAACAGTCAAGGTTAGGGGACATAAACAAGAGGCAAAGTTTTTACCAAGATTGACAACCAAAAAGGCCCTGACTAGGGATGCCAGTTCAAGGAAGATGCGGAAGCTGAAAACATTCCTCAAGTACCAGTGACAGGCCTTCATATCCATTTACGATAGCCTGAAATTGTCAGCTACTTACTTTACTGTATTCATTAACTTGCCAAGAAGTTACACAAATTAATCAGTCTATCATTTACTCTTATCTGTGTCACAAATCAGAGGAGTTCAAAAGTCAGCCTAAAGGCACCTGTGCATTTCAGTTGATTCCAAATGTAGGGTCATTACAGTATTTGCTTCCTTATAAAATAATTTATAGTGTGCATCTTTTATAAGTGGGTCTGTGAACTCTGAGGTCAATTATTCAAAATGTTTAAGTTCTGAATTTTCTGATCATCGCATAATGCTTTTTTATTAATTATGTGTTGATACACCTAGATCATTTGTGTTCTTTTAAATATATATACATATTATTTATTTAATTTTATTTGGTTATTGTTTTGGTCACACCTCATACCATGCTGGTTCTTTGTTTCCTGACCAGGAATTGAACCTGTGCCCCCTGCAGTGGAAAGGAAGAGTCTTAACCACTAGACCATCAGGGAAGTCACTCTGTTTCCTCTTTAAAACTCAGAGAAAAATCTCCATTTGTTCAGTTTTGGAGAAAATATAGTAAATCATGAAATTAATCAGAAAAGAGAAACCACCAAGCAGTAGTACATTTTATCCTGCTGTGGTTATGTCCAGAATTATCCACTTTGGTGTTGGTCCAAAATATACTCGTTAAATTGTTTGTTTTTAAATGAGATATATATTGAGAGAAGGGTTTTGTCTTCATTATTGTTTTATAAATACCCAAAGAATATTTTATGAGGTATTACAAGTAAAAATAAAAATCTGGTAATTTTGTGCTCTTAATATCCAAATCTTACTTAATCTAATGTATTTATTACTGAGACAGACACAAATACACTTATTAATTAAAAATAGAAATTTTACAGTGACATAAATATCTAGGTTCTTACAAAGAGATTTGTTTAAATGTTTTAGTACTGGGCTAACATTTATTCTGGTTGTTTAAAATGGATCATAGATTATTAGAAAGCTATTTAAAATACTGGAGATGAAAAGCTCATTGAAAATTTAAAATGCTTACTGATTATAGAAATGTAAAACGTGAGCTTGTAACTTTAAACAATCAATAATCATTTATATTTTTAATCTATATTTATTGATCAACTACCTTGGAAACACTGGGAAAATACAAAAGAACTCTTGCATGGAGTTTCAGGGCTGCCACATTGCTCAGTTCCAGGGGGATGCTGAGATCTGCTTTGTGGGATGGGACCCTGGAATTAAGAGGGCACATTCAGCCTTCAGGGTTGGGTGTAGCAGCAGTTCATGGTTCCTGTCCTCAACTAGTTCACAGTCTATCTGAGTAAGGGTAACAATATGATGAGAAAGAAGGGAGACAAAAATTAAGATGGCATATGTGAAAGACATGGGATGCAGTTTATTTCTTTTCCCCTCATAAGGTAATAGTCAACAGATTCTAAAACAACTTGGGTAACTGAGCAAACAGTCAAAAGAAACGCTCTGTATAACAGAATGGGCTTATGGGGATAGAGAAGCCTGGAGATTAGTGACTCTACTAATTAAGGCCCTGGTGAAAATTAAAAAATGAGCCAAGAAAAAATTATGATCTTCAGTCGTTTGATGAGATTGGGTTTCAGCCATCAGGAAAATTTCAGTTTCAATGTGAAATTACTAACTTGAAATTACACTTGATTCCTGTTTTAAAAATCAAATAGCTAATTCATAATTTCATGGTGAAAGCATCTATGTTATGCTTAAATTTCCCCAAGAATGCCTGGTGTGGATGGGAGATGTGGGCTCTGTTTTACAGAAAGAACTGTCTGTGTAGCATTATGAATAACGAATGGGTTCACTAGGACCGATTCCATGAGAAACAGTCCTTGGAAACTTACGAAGGAAGGCTGTTACATATAAAGCTGAGCATGCAGTTGATGAGTGGAACAGATAATTGAGTGCTGTAGGTGTTTTTACTGATGCTTCAGATCTCAGTTTAGGAATCAATTCCGCCAGAATACTTGCTGATCTCTAAGATTAGGCTACACACCCCTCCTGTGGTTTCAGAGAACCTTGTGATCAACTCTATCAGTGCACTCATTACTCTCAATTGCAATTGCTTATTTACTATTATTCTATCTCTGGTAAAAAAGAAACAACAACAAGCATCATTAAACATTTTGCTGAATCATAAGAATTCAAATCCAGACAGACAGACTACAAAAGCAGGCAGTGTCTTTTATACCTGATGCTGGCACAATGTTGGGCACTTAGCGTCCAAACAGTCATTGAAAAAATAACTCAATGATGTCAGAGAAGAGGGAGACAGATGAAAACTAGAGCCATAGCTGAAAACTTGCTAGGGGGAGGATGAGAATTAAGCTGGGCTTTGAAGAGTGACAAGATTTGGGTAAGTTTATAGGAAAGCAAAAAGCATTAGGCCTGGAGGACTTGATCCAAGCCACAAGAATGGGTATGTGATGTGTTTTAGGTACAGTGAGGAAACTATCTTAATTATAAAGGAAGAAGCAAATTAGTGGACACAGAGATAGGGTATGCAGGTTGAAGTCAAATATAGACATATATTTGTCTTAAATAATATAGACTTAATATAGACTTAATAGAATGCCTTAGAATCCATGCAAATAATTGGGTAGAGAGCAGAAAGCCACTGAAAGATTGTGTGTATGAGAGTGACATAATAAGAGCAGTTTTAAAATGAAAGCATTATGCAAAAAATAAAATGCAACCATATAGGTACTTTATAAAGAATGCCTATTTTACTAACAAGCTAATTTTTTGGAAGGTAGCCTTCATTTTATTATTTTTACTCAGTCAACTAATGTCTATTGAGTACCTCTTCTTGTTATTTATACAATGTAAAAGATGAGATAATCTGCAATGATGATTTAATGTAATTTTTTTAGATGCACTAAAATTCAACTTTGAAGTTTTGTATTCTTTCAAAATGCTAGACTTTCATCTCACATAACAATAACATATCTTAATGCTTTCAACTGGCTCTCAGTTCAGTTCAGTTCAGTCGCTCAGTCGTGTCCGACTCTTTGCGACCCCATGAATGGCAGCACACCAGGCCTCCCTGTCCATCACCAACTCCCGGAGTTCACTCAGATTCACGTCCATCGAGTCAGTGATGCCATCCAGCCATCTCATCCTCTGTCGTCCCCTTCTCCTCCTGCCCCCAATCCCTCCCAGCATCAGAATCTTTTCCAATGAGTCAGCTCTTCGCATGAGGTGGCCAAACTGGCTCTAATATGTCCTTTATTAACCACCTGCTGCTGCTGCGTCGCTTCTGTCGTGTCTGACTCTGTGCGACCCCATAGATGGCAGCCCACCAGGCTCCACCATCCCTGGGATTCTCGAGGCAAGCACACTGGAGTGGGTTATTAAGCAGCTAGCTAGCATTAAAAATAATGACCATATTTAAGATGATTAGGTCAGTCTAAAAATTAGTTGTTTAGCTTATCAATTTCTTGATAAACTGTAGCTTTTTCTTGTTATTGCTAATGAACTTTAGGATTCTGCCTGTAACTCTCTCTTTCTTATTTGATGTATGTCTTTATAACTTAGAAAAGGCAAAATTGTCAGATTTATAGATAGGAAAACAATCTATCTGATGTCATAATCAGGAAAGTCTGGGGAAGTGTCATATCTAACAAGATGGAACCAATGGGGATGAATTATCTTTCTAGGGCCTAAGAAAATAATCACACCAGCAGAAGACTAAGATGATTTTAGCAGCAATACCTGGGTTAAAAATCTCCAGATGTTCACCCTAGCAGGTTTACAGTTTGTGGTGACTAAATTGAAACTTATGTCTAACTTGTTTTCCTCTATTTCTTTGCATTGATTGCTGAGGAAGGCTTTCTTATCTCCTTGATATTCTTTGGAACTCTGCATTCATATGGGTATATCTTTCCTTTTTTCCTTTGCTTTTTGCTTCTCTTCTTTTCACAGATATTTATAAGGTCTCCTCAGACAGCCATTTTGCTTTTTTGGATTCTTTTTCTTGGGGATGGTCTTGATTCCTGTCTCCTGTACAATGTCACGAACCTCCATCCATAGTTCATCAGGCACTCTGTCTATAAGATCTAGTCCCTTAAATCTATTTCTCACTGCAAAGATGGGCTCAATAAAGGACAGAAATGGTATGGACCTAACAGAAGCAGAAGATATTAAGAGGAGGTGGCAAGAATACACAGAAGAACTGTACAAAAAAGATCTTCATGAACCAGATAATCACGTTGGTGTGATCACTCACCTATAGCCAGACATCCTGGAATGCAAAATCAAGCAGGCCTTAGGAAGCATCACTATGAACAAAGCTAGTGGAGGTGATGGAATTCCAGTTGAGCTATTTCAAATCCTGAAAGATGATGCTGTGAAAGTGCTGCACCCAATGTCAGCAAATTTGGAAAACTCAGCAGTGACCACAGGATTGGAAAAGGTCAGTTTTCAGTCCAATCCCAAAGAAAGGAAATGTCAAAGAATGTTGAAACTACTGCACAACTGCACTCATCTCACGCGCTAGTAAAGTAATGCTCAAAATTCTCCAAGCCAGGCTTCAACAGTATGTGAACTGTGAACTTCCAGATGTTCAAGCTGGTTTTAGAAAAGGCAGAGAAACCAGAGATCAAATTGCCAACATCCACTGGATCATCGAAAAAGCAAGAGAGTTCCAGAGAAACATCTATTTCTGCTTTACTGATTACGCCAAAGCCTTTGACTGTGTGGATCACAATAAACTGTGGAAAATTCTGAAAGAGATGGGAATACCAGACCACCTGACCTGCCTCTTGAGAAACCTGTATGCAGGTCAGGAAGCAACAGTTAGAACTGGACATGGAACAACAGACTGGTTCCAAATAGGAAAAGGAGTATGTTAAGGCTGTATATTGTCACCCTGTTTATTTAACTTATATGCAGAGTACATCATGAGAAATGCAGGATGGAAGAAGCACAAGCTGGAATCAAGACTGCCAGGAGAAATATCAATAACCTCATATATGCAGATGACACCACCCTTATGGCAGAAAATAGTGAAGAACTAAAAAGCCTCTTGATGAAAGTGAAAGAGGAGAGCAAAAAAGTTGGCTTAAAGCTCAATATTCAGAAAACTAAGATCATGGTATCCGGTCTCATCACTTCATGGCAAATAGATGGGGAAACAGTGGAAACAGTGGCTGACTTTACTTTTGGGGGCTCCAAATTCACTGCAGATGGTGATTGCAGCCATGAAATTAAAAGAGACTTACTCCTTGGAAGGCAAGTTATGACCAACCTAGAGAGCATATTAAAAAATAGAGACATTACTTTGTCAACAAAGATCCATCTTTTCAAGGCTATGGTTTTTCCAGTAGTCATGTATGGATGTGAGAGTTGGACTATAAAGAAACCTGAGCACCAAAGAATTGATGCTTTTGAACTGTGGTGTTGGAGGAAACTCTTGAGAGTCCCTTGGACTGCAAGGAGATCCAACCAGTCCATTCTAAAGGAGATCAGTCCTGTGTGTTCTTTGGAAGGACTGATGTTGAAGCTGAAACTCCAGTACTTTGGCCACCTGATGCGAGGAGCTGACAGAGAGCAAAAGAGACATAGATGTATAGAATAGTCTTTTGGACTCTGTGGGAGAGGGAGAGGGTGGGATGATTTGGGAGAATGGCATTGAAACGTGTATAATATCATATAAGAAATGAATCACCAGTCTAGGTTCGATGCAGGATACAGGATGCTTGGGGCTGGTGCACTGGGATGACCCAGAGAGATGATATGGGGAGGGAAGAGGGAGGGGGGTTCAGGATTGGGAACATGTGTATACCCGTGGCAGATTCACGTTGATATATGGCAAAACCAATACAGTATTGTAAAGTAAAGTAAATTTTTAAAAAAAAGAAAGAAAAAAAATTAAAAATAAAAAATAAAAATAAAAAAACAAAACAATAAGCAAAACAAAAAAAATGAAAAGACCCTGATGCTGGGCAAGACTGAGAGCAAGAGGAGAAGGGGACGACAGAGGATGAGATGGTTGGATGGCATCACCGACTCAATGGACATGAGTTTGGGTAAATTCCGGGAGTTGGTGATGGACAGGGAGGCCTGGTGTGCTGCAGTTCATGGGGTTGCAGAGAGTCGGACACAACTGGGTGACTGAACTGAACTAAACTGAATGTCTAACTTGTGCTGCCCTGCAAGGATACAATGACATTCTACAATGATAATGTAGATAATGGGTTTTAAGGAAACACATACATCATATATTTTTTAAAAAATCTACTGCTCCCTCAACTTGGAAAGCACTATTAGTTAGAAACAAAAGAGCCCAATTGATTTCTCAGCTTTTCAAAATATCAAATCCATCAGTTAAAAAAAAAATTTGTATATTTGCTTATTTATCTATTTATTTTTTTTGGCTGCACTGGGTCTTCATTTCTTTGTGAGGGCTTCTCTAGTGGCAGTGAGTGAGAGCTACTCTTTATTGTTATGAGCAGGCCATCTTGTGCAGAGATTGCCATGGGTTCTCTTATTGTGAAGTACAGGCTCTAGGCGTGTGGGCTTCATTAACTGCAGCACTCGAGCTCAGTAGTTGCAGTGTACAGGCTCTAGTGTGAGCAGGCTTCTGTGATTGTAGCACACAGGCTCAGGAGTGTGGCTTGGGGGCCCTAGAGTAAGCAAGCTTCAGTAGTTGTGGCCCCCTGGTTCTAAAGCACATGCTCAATAGTTGCAGCACACAAGCTTAGTTGCTCTGTAGCATGTGGAATCTTCCCAGACCAGGGATTGAACCCATGCCCCCTGCATTGACAGGCAAATTCCTATCCACTGCACCATCAGGGAAGTCCTGAAATCCATCACTTTTATTTTTCAAAGACACTTTATTGGTGGTGCATTGGATAGGAAATTGCCTGTCAATGCAGGGGGCATGGGTTCAATCCCTAGTCTGGGAAGATTCCACATGCTACGGAGCAACTAAGCTTGTGTGCTGCAACTATTGAGCATGTGTTTTAGAACCAGGGGGCCACAACTCCTGAAGCTTGCTTACTCTAGGGTGCCCAAGCCACAACTCCTGAGCCTGTGTGCAGGGCCATGTACTACTAGATACCTTTAGCAAATGGGTCTATGAACTCTGATAGAGCAGCCCTATACACAAAGTCTTCTATCAAGGCATGACTTCACCAGAATCTAAGTCTTATTTCCAAAAATATTCAATCAGTTAGCAAAGTGAAATAATTTGTTTTCAATCCACATTGTCTGTTTACTTTCTGGAGGCTTTTAAATTGTTAGCCCCAAATTCCTTCTTAGTTGTTATATGATTGCTAGGCCCAATTTTAGTTCCAATTCCCCAAAAGAGTCCTGAAAAGATGCTGTTAATTGTTTCAAATTCAAATTATCTCAAAAACTCAAGTGTGCAAACCTTCCAATATAAAACAAGACCATATGCATAAATATGCACACTCACTCATGCAGGTATAGAGATTTTTTTGTGTGTTTATCTGGATCTCTAGACATTAATTTAAAATTCACACGAACAAATGCTTCCAGTTCAACAAAACAATGTATCAGGAAACAAATCCTCCGGTGGTTCAGTGGCTAAGATTCCACCCTCCCAGTGTAGGGGTCCTGGGTTCCACCACCAGTTAGGGAACTAGATCCCTAAGAGTTTGTGTGCTGCAAGAACAAAGACTGAAGATCCCACATGATACAACTAAGACCTGGCACAGCTAAATAAGTAAATAAACATTTTAAAAGAAAAAGTAACATCTAAAAAATAAACCCACTAATTTTAGCCATCATTTCATTCTTTAATTCACCTGTCCATCCATCCAACAAAAGTTTACTTGAGTCTAAACTGCAGCCATGAAATTAGAAGATGTTTGCTTCTTGGAAGGAAAGCCATGACAAACCTAGGCATCATATTAAAGCAAAGACATCACTTTGCCAACAAAGGTCTATATAGTAAAATGCTATGGTCTTTCCAGTAGTCATTACAGATGTGAAACCTGGACCTTAAAGAAGACTGAGTACCAAAAATTTGATGCTTTCAAATTGTGGTGCAGAAGACTCTTGAGACTCCCTTGGACAGCAAGGAACTGACTAACCAGATAATCCTAAAGGAGATCAACCGTAAATACTCATTGGAAGGACTGATGCTGAAGCTGAAGCTCCAATACTTTGACCATCTTATTCGAAGAACTGACTGGAAAAGACCCTGATGCTGGGAGATTGAAGGCAGGAAGAGAAAGGGACAACAGGGGATGAGATAGTTGGATGGCATAATCGACTCAATAGACATGAGTTTGAGCAAACTCCAGGAGATAGTGAAGAACAGGGAAACCTGGCATGCTGCAGTCCATGGGGTCACAAAGAGTTGGACATGACTAAGCAACTCAACAACGACAGTGGAATAGTTTAGAACCCCAAACTGTAGAGTCAGACTCCCTTAGTATGAGTCCTGGGTATTTCAGTTAACAGGTTATGGGACCTTGAAAGTGAAAGTGAAGTCTCTCAGTCGTGTCCGACTCTTTGCGACCCCATGGACTGTAACCTATCAGGCTCCTCTGTCCATGGGATTTTCCAGGCAATAGCACTGGAGTAGATTGCCATTTCCTTCTCCAGCAGATCTTCCCGACCCAAGGATCAAACCCAGGTCTCCCGCATTGTAGACAGATGCTTTACCGTCTGAGCCACCAGGGAAGTCCACGGGACCTTGAGCATGTCATAATTTCCTAATTGCTAAATGGGGGATAGTAATACTTGCCTTCCAGGATTGTTGTAAAGATTGAATTAATTAATACCTATAAAATGCTGAGAGCAGCACCTGACACAAGTAAACACTTTCTTAGTGTTTTTGTTATTATAGTCTCTATGCTTGATCAATTTAAGTCTTCTTCTAAGGACAGACATTACTTTTTTTTTAAACAAATATACTCATCTTAAAGTTCTCCTAAAATAAGTTTCAGTTCTAAAATGACAGAGAATACACCTGACTGTAGTCCTTGTTCCTAAGAAGAACCTTGGTGAGATAGGAGGTGAATATGATTAAAATATCGACTTAGAGAATCCTTTCCAGACAAATCACATTCTGCAGCTTAGTGGCATGACACAGATAAAATTTATGTCAGAGGCTGAGCTAAAACACTTGTGGAGAGCCTTTAAGGCAATTTGGTAATGTGAGAGGGAGGAAGGAAGGGGCAAGAGGAGCTTAAGAAGTCATTGTCCTTTAGTCACTAAGTCTTGTCCAGCTCTTTTATGACCCCATGGACTGTAACCTGCCAGGCTTCTCTGTATAATATAAATAAGCTACAGGGATATATTGGACAGCACAAGGGATATAGCCAATATTTTATAACTTTAAATGGAATACAATCTATACAATTTTTGAATTATGTTGTATACCTGAAACTAATATAATTTTGTAAATCAACTATAACTCAATAAAAAAATTAAATAAGGGAATCAAATTGATTTTAAGAGAATAAGGTAGTGGTACAAATAAGATGGAGCAAAACTGAGGTTAGCACTCAGAATGCATTTTAGAAGCAGTGCACATTTCCTGTAGGAGAGATGCATTAAAAAAAAATTATTACTTTGGCTTTTCTTTTAAACATCAGGTACACAGACTTAGGTCACCGAGTCATAAATACATCTAGTGGAGCTAACAGCACATATTGATAACCATGTGTGAAGGCAATGTTCTTATAGGTTATGGCAAACATTTTTTATTTGGAGTTATTTGTTAGAGTAGTACAGATAATTTGGGAACAAAAAATTTCTTCTGTCACTTGAACTTCCCTAGCTTTATTGGAACTCCAAATAGACTATCATTTAGGGGTGCTTAAAAGGAAAAAAAGCTTGCCTAATGCCTGAAGTATCCTATTAGCACAATTAAACAAAACAAAATAAAAACTCTACAACTGACAGAAGTAGGTCAGAGAGGGAAAGACAAGAATCATGTGATATCTCTTATATGTGCAATCTAAAAAACAATGGTAGAAATGCATATATTTATAAAAACATAAAAAGAGACACAGATATAGAAAATAAATTTAAGGTTACCAAGGTTAGCACTCTGGATGCATTTTAGAAGTTGTGCACATTTCTGCAGAAGAAACACATCTTTTAAACATTAACTTTGCTTTCTCTTTTAGATATCAGGTATGCAGAATTGGATCACTGAGCATGCATGATCCACTTTTTGAGTATTTGGTTATTTATGCAGTTATATTTAGTTATAGAAGGAGAAGACATGAGCCCACCACTCACAAGCACTTGACAAAAACAAGGCACACAAGTCTGGATGGGAGGGGAGTTTGGCGAGGAATGGATACCTGCATATGTATGGATGAGTCCCCTTGCTGTCACCTGAAACTATCACAACACTGTTAATTAGATATACTCCAATATAATATTAAAAGTTAAAAAAATTAAAAATAGAGAAGACAATGCATACGTTTGACTCTAAGTGTCCTAATAGCCAAGGAAAAGAAAGGAACAAAATCAGTAACATGATTTGCAATATTCATAAGATAATGATAAAAGCACTATCCCTCAGTCTAGGACTAAGAATTTTCTCCTAGTAGTCTCATGATGGGAGGATCAAGAAATGTGGAAACAACAACAAAAAAACCCTATTCAACGATATCCCTAATAGCAAATTTCATACTTTCATCCACTTTGGCTGCGTTTGTTGCATTGAATGGGGTTAGATTATGTTAGCCTATGCCTAAATATAAACTACATGAAATACAGACATTATAGGACAAAACTGTCCTGAACTGATAACTTTCAATTTTTTTGAGTGAAAGATAATATGTAAGTTTCAGTGGAATTTAAATAGTACAACATTTGTCAGGCCCCAAATTGTCCCAGTTAATAACAACAACAACAAAACACATGATTACCCATATATCCTAACAAAGACAACAAGTTTAGAAAAAGACTGTAATTTGGATGACTTTGCTTATATTCTTCTTGGTTTACCACTAAAATGCTGTCACTTCACATACTGAACTGATTTTAGAGTACCTATTAAGAGCTAGGTACTATTCTAAGTGTTGAGGATATAGTGATGAGCAAAACAGACATAATTTCTTGCCTTGATGGTGTGAGTGAGGGAGAAATCAGTAGGTGAATTTAGAGAGGCAATTTGGGTACAGATAGTGTACAGCCTTGTAGGAGACATGAGGAACCTTGACCCTGAGCAAGACATGTACCTACTGGAAAGTTTCGAGTAGAGTGACATGATCTTGTTTAAAAAGAAGCAATTTGGGACAAGGACAGAAACTAGGAGATCAGTTTAGTGAAATATTCAAAGACATATTAAAAATCAAAAAGAATAATTTCAAGTCTGTTTCTCCCAGATCACTATTCCATCCTTCACCCTCTCTACTAAAACGTCTATCACCTTTCCCACTTCTACACTCTCAGTTGATGCTTATTTCCTATTTCACTGAGAACCATCAATTCTATGCACTCTCACCACCACTTCTATCCCTCAATCCACATCCATGCCCATTTATTCTGTCTTCCCTTTGGCCACAACTGATGAAATAACTATCTATACTCTTTTTACTTGTCCACTAGTTCTATCTCCTTCCACTTACTCAAGGACATCGCTCCAGACTGTCTCTTCTCGCTATTGCATCATCATTTTTTACTTCTTTTTGGGATCATTCCCACAAACACATAAATATGATAATTACCTTTCCAATATTAAAAAAGCCCCTCTTTTGGCCCCACTCCATCATTCAGGTAAAGCCCTATTTCCCTAATCCTCTTTATAGCAAAAATAATACAAAGAATAATTAATTCCTCTCCTTTGTCCTCTCATAACATATTCTAGTTGAGCTTTCACCCACACCACTCCACTGAAACTTCTGTTGAGAAGTCAGCAATGACTTTCACCTTGCTAAATTCATGACTAGATCTCAGTTCTCAACCTACTTGATCTATCCACAACAGGGGACGCATTTTACTAGATTTCTGGCAAGCCCTTCTCTTGGCGTTCCTCCTCTGTTTCCTACTTTTTTTGTTGATTTCTCCTTATCTTCCATTAAAATGGGGCTCAGTCCATGGAACTTTTTTTCCTTTCTGATTAATTACTCTTTTGGTGACCTCTTTGAGCCTCAGGACTTTAAATACTATTTGTATGATAAAGGCTCCAAAATTTACACTCTAGTTTTGAACTACTGTATTAATTCTAGACTTCCCTATCTTCAACTGGACATCTAATAGTCTTCTCAAATATACAAAGCCCAAAGCTGATTTCTGATCTTTCCTCTAAACCTGTTCTTCCAGCATTTCTCCCCATCTTAGTAAACAGCAACTAGATCCTTTCAGTCTAAAACCTTAGAGTTTCTCATAGACTAACAGTAAATCCATTGTCTTTACTTTCAAAACCAAAAACCTTAGAGTCTCTCATAGACCAACAGTAAATCCATTGTCTTTACTTTCAAAATGTTGCCACTTTCTAAACACATCTGGACTTTAGATATGCTTTCTGTTCTCACTGTTCCACTGCCAGTACCTTAGTTTAATCCTCCATCATATTTTGAATAGATTATTGCAACAGCCACTTAACCAGTATAATCACTTCTCAACCCAGTGGCCAGAATGATCCAACTTAGTCAGATCATTTCATCCTTCCACTCAAAATCCTCCAGTGGCTTCCCATTTCACTTACAGCAAAAGTTAAAGAATCTTCAGTGGCTTAAATGGCCTGACACAATCTGGCAACAATTTGAAAGTCTGACAATACTGAATATTGGTGAAGTTTGTTTTTTTTTTTTTAAATGTTAAAATTTGCTGGTGAGTACAAGGGGTATAGTCACTTTGGAGAATGAAGTGTTAATACCCAATGAATTTGAAAAGGCACACTAACAGGAATTATGCTCCTGAGTTCATACCTAGAAAACCTCACACATGTATAGAATGTGACAAAACAATAATTTTTATAGCAGCATTGCATGTAACAGCAAAAACTGGAAACATTCTTGAGGTCTATTGACAAGAGATGAATGAATAAATCTTCGTAGGTTTATACAGTAAAGCACCACTAAGCAATAAAAATCAAAGAACTAAAGCTACATGTGTCAACATGGACAGCCACTCAGAAGTCTTCACCAGCTTTAATGCTTTATTTCCTAAATAGGGTAGTGGTTTCACAGGTGTTTGTTACATTAGTCCTTATAGCCTCTGTATGCCTGTAATACATCATTATTTTTTAAAGGATTTAAATGGTAAATTTGTAGAATATGGGAACAGTTCAGAGGAAAGCTTGCTGAGGGAAGGACATTGATGGACACAGGGATGAACATATAAAAGTCATGTCTCGGGGTTGAGGAATTTAATCTCCATCCCCTTCTTCATCCCCATGTGGTTTTCTTGGTTCAGGTTTTCATCTTTTCTATAGGCTCCTGTTTGTCTTCCTTGTTAAGAGTCTTGTTCCCCAGAATTTATTGTTCACACTTCTGAGTGGCTTGTACAAATCCAAATCTGGTCTTGTCAGTCCCTCTACTTGTAAATCTTAAAAGACTTCATTTTAGAGTGAATATAAGTAAATTTCTTAACATAATATTAAGAACATTCTGTAATATGAACCCAAGCCTCCTTATCAATATCTATTCCCACATATTGCAGTTCCCAGTTCTGTATTCTTGCTAACATCCCTCATTGTGAGCATCATTTTCTCACACTTGAAAACATCAAGTTTCATGAAACACAGTCATGACTTCTTTCTAGCTTCTTTAGAGATAGCAAGTGCTTCCTTCCCTGTATTTACATACAATTTTGTACATGGTTCTATTATAGCATCATATTGTATAGGGTTTTTTACTAGGCAGTTTTATTTTTGTTTCCACAATATGAACTACTAAAAGTTAAGGATAGTGGGTTTTTATTGTTGTTGTTATTGTTATTTCATTTTCTATATCTACTTGGTTTTAAATCTTTGAACACTCAGCTCCTACCAAGATGTTTAACACATAGCAGGTACAAATAATCATTTGCTCAATCAACAATAGAATGAATAGAGGTTCTAACTTAGCAGTGTTGTAGATAACAAGATTAGAACATTAGGTGACATATAAACCCAATTTTCAAGTTCTCAATTATCTGGTTGTTTCTGCTCACTAATTAAAATGCTATTTCAACTTACACATATCTTTAACACTTACTAATTTCAAGAAAGAGAAAAAAAGAGGCATGCACTGTTTTGCTTATGTTAACTAAGAGGAGTCACAAATTGAGCTGGTATTATTGCTAGGGTAATTAAAATTTGTTATACTGATGGAATACGAGGATATTTGAATTCATTTTTGAAACTCTGGATTAACAGAATACTAGCTTTTGTTCTGAAAAGATACACAAGCTGCTGTGGCTCCCTCCTTCATTCTCAAGAATGTGCTGGTAAAACCTAGTGGTATATGATGTTACTGTAAGGCCACACTACAGGGAATGGGGACTGTGTCAGGACTAAAACATCTGCACAGGAAAATCTGCTTTCTTTAGTTTTTAATTTTCTAACAATTTTGAATTATTTTATAATTTAGAGGGAAAAACCCTACTGCTTTTCCATTGGTTCCCAGGAACCAATTGCATATGGTAATTTTCATTTTTGAAAACATATCAGTTTGGATATTTACTCAAAACTGGACAAATTCCACATTTTAGAAATAACCAGTTATTATTCAAGTTCCAACTTCCAAATAGCTTGAATATTAAGAACTGGTTTTAAAAGCAAACCCACAAAGTGCTCTAGGAATTATAAATCATTCTTCAATTGTCAACTACCAAGGCACTTCAGTTTAGAAAAGAATCAAGACTCTTTCCAGTTATTCAAGTCTAAATGTCTTAACCCAGTTTCAGACTGAGGATAAAACCCTCTAAAGACACAAAAAATGCAACAGCATTCATTTTTTCTTTTTCTTTTTTGGCAGAATCTTTCTTATGCATTCTCTAAGAAACAGGTATAAAACGGAGTTACTAGTCATTACTGATAGAAGTGACAGGGAAGCTGATGATGTGAACAGAGCTGAAGGAAACTTGTCTAGGTAATCAAAATACCAGACTTCCATTTAGACCCCTGAATAGTTCCCAATTTTTTTGAGGTGGTTAAGTCCATCTTCTGCATTATTTCTCAAACACATTAGGATATTGCTACCATGTGTGTTTTAGTTTTTGTTACTGTTTTTATAATTTACCCTAATTGAATGAAAAATGAGGGCATGAAGTAAAGCATGGGGGTTCTTGATTCTTTTTCTCCTTTAGCCCGACAAGTTAAGCACAGATTTACCCCATGTTGATTCTTGTAACACTTTGTAGGAGGCCCTGATCTAGCCATCATTCTCTGTAACTTCCAGACAACTGCTAGCCATGCTCTTGGATGGGAGAAACAGAGGGTTTTTGGAAGTTGTAAACCAAGAGTTTCAGCTGTCTGATCTTTTAGTTCCCCCTGACAAAGGCCTAGCTCAAAACAAAAATTCACCAAATCAGTAACCATCAGGTCTCTAACATTATTTGCTTTATTTTGAAACTTTCTCTTTTATCTATGTTAAGTTTCTTCAACATATCACTTGAGTGAGGTGAGAATTATATGATCTTGCTATAAATATCAGCTTTACAAATAACTAATAATTCACTGTGAGTAGTACAGGATGCTAAATTCAATTTGCGGTACATTTCAATATTCCTATTTGAAAGACTGGCTTATAATATTAGGACTTTTATTAAATAACTTCAAACTAATAAGAGTTGCTTCTAGACACGCAAAACTGAGGACTTGAGAAGGATGAAAGAAAAACTAATCCTTCACTATAAACACATTTGTACTGCTTGAGTTTCTTGCCATATAGATGCAACATCTACTAAAATTTTTGTTTTATTAAAAGCTTTTCAAACTGTATTACAGACACTAAGTGCAGAGTACTTGCTCTCTTAACAAAGCTAGAAAGAATTAAAAGGCTTATCTAAAGGTTTCAGACATGTTAGATTTGGGAAGAGACTCAAAAGCCAATATTCCATTGTTTCCCTATTCATTTGCTTCTCTTCCACACCACATTCAGAATTAGTTACAAACAGATTTCTATTTCCAACATCCACCTCAGAGCTTTCTTTGTATTTTATTCCTAGATAGCTACCCAATATTTATTTTATTTGAAGCATATTTTAGCTGCTCTTGATTATGTTTTTTCCCCAAAACGATTTTCCCTGGTGACAACTGAAACTCAAGTGATGATTACAACAAAAGAGATTTTAAGAGTTTTTCCAGAACCAGGGTCATTGGTGACATTTCCATAAATCACACACAATCTCAACACAGGCCATCTTACAGAGAAGCGTCACTCTAATAAGCTTAATATACAGAGGTTAAAATAGCCCCGTTGTATTTATCTTTCACTGTGCAGCTTACCAAAACCAAATTTCTGTCATCAACAATTATTAATCACCCATATGCCCTGGAGAGAATTTTAATAAAGCATATTATGAACCCAGGGATGGGGGGATTCAGGAGAGACACAAATATGACCTAAATTTATAAAAGGAGATGGGGGTCCTTATTACTCTACCACATCTGTTTGCCACATGTTCACAAATCACATCAGTGTTTTGAACATTTCTCCTAGCACCTTCCTGTCACTCTGGTTTTATAGTTCATAATTTTACCCCTCCTCTCTACATACACACAAAAATTCTCATTATTATATTTCAGGTTTGAGAGTGACATTTGACAAAGTATTAAGTCAAGCAACTGCAGCAAATGACTGTGGCTAGTGCCCAAGGGCCCTCCAGTTACATGAGATTTGGTCACAGTAAGCAAAAGTGGGAGCAAAACATTGTGTTTATTCTTCAAGAAGCAGAGAAATAATATGAAGACACTAATGACCACTGCCAAACCAAAAAGAAAGCTGCACTTTGAGTCTGAATCTGTGAGATAGAGTTGCCAAAAAGAAAGTTGCCAACTTAGATAAAGATAATTTCCCCTGCAAAATGGAATCCTCAGAACTACTGTGGATACTAAATTTATTTTCATTTTCCAGTGATGCTAATGCATGTTGGCATCGAGTGTAGCGCTTGTCCTCTAGGAGTTTGCCATCTCTGACACCCATGACACGTGAAGACAGAGCAACAGGATATAAGGCTACATATTCAAGACAGACTATGTGACCTGTTGGTTTATTTAATAGGGGGAAAAAAAGTAAGCAAACTGAAGATACAGAAAAAGTCAAATTAGACAAAACCAGAGTCTCTGGCTCAGTCATTATGGCTGATTAACTTCTCCCTCCCCTTTGCTTCAAATCTAGCACTGTTGAATGGAACATAACAACCATGAAAACATATATATCCATATTTATGCTTGAAAACAAAAAAGAAAATCATGAAATGAACAGTCAATCTGAAGCCAGAACAATGAATGGGAGCTAAAGCCAAATGGGCCCTGCAGCTATGGGACCTGGATATTCTAAGTCACTGAGGTTTTCACCCAAGAGGAGAGAGTTTGGGGAAAAGCAGGGGCTTCCAGGCCTGTGGGTGTGGAGAGCTATAGGTGCATGCTCAGCATTAAAGCAGGAGCCTTGAAGGCATTAGAGAAAGTTCTTCCACTGGACTGAGAATTTGGTAAGAAAAATGGATTGCCTGTCCTAGTTCATGTTTGAAAATTAATCATCCAGGAGAAATCAAAACCGATACTATATGGGAGTAAGGGTTGAATTCACATATTATGTTTGGCAAAAGAATTTGAAGTCAAGAAATCATTTGTTAAAACTGGTTGGCAGTTTAAACTGCCAGTCCCATGGACTGGCAGAGGTAGATGTAAAGCCACCCACAATAATGACTTCACAATCTTGAACCATGACACATCTTTTGAAAACAATCTCAAGTTAGATTCAGTCAAAATTTGAAGCTCTTTGAGAGGAGAAGACTTCCTGAGAGCCAGGAATGTCAATAAACAGGAGAATCCACATGCTAAAACTAAGAGAAACAGGTAAAAACAAGTTTGTTTTAGATGTTCAAAGAAATAAATAAGGAAAAAATAAAAATTACAAGGACAGCATCTCCTAAAAAGGAAGATGCAGTTTTGAAAAAGATTAAAGTAGAAATCCTAGAAATGAAAAATACTACAATTGAAAGGAAAAGCTTAACATGTGAACAATCCAGTATATGAAACATAAAGAGGTAATTAGGAAATTTGAAAATAGATCTAGAAAGAAATTTAAGAAATTCACTTAAAATACAGTAAGACATACATACATATATATACACACACACACACATATAAGGAATATAATTTATATATGTATGTATATAATGTATATATATATAAATATACATAAGGAAAGGAAGGAAACAATGTGTATATATATGTTATATGGTACTGTATTTATGTTATTTCTCAATTAGTTAACTATAAATTCATTGTTAAATAAATAAATTTATTACAAATATAGCAGATGAATGGATGATAGAATGAGAATTTCTGATATATATATAATAAACCTAATAAATCCCATCAGAATGAGAGATTTGGATTGATGCAATACTCTGAAAATGAACAAAACCATGAATGTTCATACTCAAAAAGTAGACATTTCTGAGTAGCATACCTTGAAAAAAATCCACACTTAAATAACCATGGTGAAAATTTAGAATATCAAGAATTAAATTTTAAAAATTAAAAAAGTTTTAAGTTGTACAAAGATTGAGACAAGTGATATTTACAGATCCTTACTAAAATGGTACCAAAAAATATACCTTGTCAAGAAGGAAACTGAATATAAAAGGAAAGGGTGTAGACAAAAAAAAAAGTCAAATGCTTTTTGATAATTCTAGGTTTCAATGTTTAAAACTAATAGAACCATGTGGAAACTAGTTTGTTTAAAATAGACTAAAAATAACATATTAATATAAAAGAATAAGGTTCTTGCCTTATTTTAAGAGAAGGATAGAATTATCGATTCATCTCAAAACTTACTAGGTTATGTATATGCTACTACTTAAGAGTAATGCTTGTTTCACATGCTAGTAAGGTTATGCTCAAAATCCTTCAAGCTAGGCTTCAGCAGTGCATGAATTGAGAACTTCCAGATGTACAAACTGGGTTTAGAAAAGGCAGAGGAAACAGAAATCAAATTGCCAACATTTATTGGGTCATTGAGAAAGCAAGGGAGTTCCAGAAAAAAAAAAATCTACTTCTGCTTCATTGACAATGTTAAAGCCTTTGATTGTGTGGATAACAACAAACTGGAAAATTCTTAAAGAGAGGAGAGGACAAGATACCCTTACCTGTCTCCTTAGAAACCTGTATGCAGGTCAAGTAGCAATCGTTAGAATTGGACATGGAACAATGGGTTGGTTCCAAAAATTTAATTTATATTCAGAGAACATCACCAAATGCTGGGCTGGATGAATCACAAGCTGGAGTCAAGACTGCTGGGAGAAAAATCAACAACCTGAGATATGCAGATGATGCCACCATAAGGGCAGAAAGTGAAGAGGAACTAAAGAGTCTCTTGATGAAGGTGAAAGAAGAAAGTGAAAAAGCTGGCTTAAAACTCAACAGAATTTGCTATATGGCTCAGGAAACTCAAACAGGGGCTCTGTATAAACCTAGAGGGGTGGGATGGGGAGAGAGATGGGTGGGAGGTTCAAAAGGGAGGGGATATATATATATATATATATATATATATATGTATATATATATATGTATATATATATACCTATGGCTGATTTATGTTGAGGTTTGACGGAAAACAACAAAATCCTGCAAAGTAACTATCCTTCAATTTAAAAATAAATAAATTAAAAGCAAACAAAAAAACTAAGATTATGGCATCCAGTCCCATCCCTTCATGGCAAATAGAAAGGGAAAAAGTGGAAGCAGTGACAGATTTTATTTTCTTGGGCGCCAAAATCACTGCACAGGGTGACTGCAGCCATGAAATTAAAAGATTCTTTCTCCTTGAAAAGAGAAACCTAGACAGTGTATTTGCTGATAAAGGTCCACATAGTTAAAGCTATGGTTTTTCCAGTACTCATGTACAGAGTTGGACACGACTGAGCGACTTCGCTTTCACTTTTCACTTTCATGCATTGGAGAAGGAAATGGCAACCCACTCCAGTGTTCTTGCCTGAAGAATCCCAGGGATGAGGGAGCCTGGTGGGCTGTTGTCTCTGGGGTCACATAGAGTCGGACAAGACTGAAGCAACTTAGCAGCAGCATATACAGAGCTGGACCATAAAGATCGTAATATTGGACTATAAAGAAGGCTGAGTGTGGGGAAGTGATGCTTTTGAATTGTGGTGCTGGAGAAGATTCTTAAGAGCCTCTTGGACAGCAAGGAGATGAAACCACCAATCCTAAAGGAAATTGACTCTAAATATACATTCAGCAAAGGACTGATGCTGAAGCTGAAGCTCCAATACTTCGGCCACCTGATGCAAAGAGCTGACTCCTGGAAAAGACCCTGATCTTGGCAAAGACTGAAGGCAAAAGAAGAGGGCGGCAGAGGATGAGATGGTTATATAGCATCACTAACTCAATGGACATGAATCTGAGCAAACTCCAGGAGACAGTAAAGGACAGGGAAACCTGATGTGCTGCAGTGCATGGGGTGACAAGGAGTTGGACATGACTTGATGACTGAACAATGGCACTAGATGAATAGAAACAGAATGTATAGCTCACAAATTTAGCTGAGAGATATCTTTAAAAAAACGAGGTGAGTATGGGAATAAACTCAATCATTGCAATAGAGGAAACAACCACTCTCAGGTCTGGGTCTTTTCATAGCTTGTTGTAGTTTAAAGTAAGTCAATAAATACAAGGTATTATGTGCATTTTCAGGAATTATAGTAACGATGAAGCATGCATGCATGTGCGCTCAGTGGCTTAGTTGAGTCTGACTCTGTGGGCCTGTAGCCCACCAGCCTCCCTCTGTCCATGGGATTTTTCCAGTCAAGAATATTGGAATGAATTGTCATTTCCTCTTCCAGAGGATTTCCGACCCAGGGATCAAGCCTGCATCTCCTGTGTCTCTTGCATTGGGAGGTGGAATCTTTACCACTGAGCCACCTGGGAAGTACAAGAAAAATTATACATAGGATTTTTTTTAATACTAAATAAAGTAATACACTTACAGTAATATAAACACAGAAGAAGGAGCAAAGTGAAAGAGCTTAACAAATGATAAACATCATTATTATGTTTAAACATTAAAAATTTAAATTTCAGTAATATACAGCATAGGAAATATAGTCAATAATATTGAAATAACTTTGTATGGTGACATATGGAAACTATTGTGATCACTTAAATGATCATTTCATAATGTATAAAATTACTGAATCACTATGCTGTACCCCTGAAGCTAATATAGTATTGTAAGCTATACAGTTTAATAAGTAAACTATAGATAAAATATGATTGATAGTTATTAATATGGCACTAAAAAAAAAGAAGTTTAAACTTTCCAAAAGAAGTTCTCTTCCAAAGGAGAAGAAACAGCAACAACCTGAGATATACAGATGAAGAGAGAAATCTTGCATCTTCTCTGATATGAATGTCCAATGTGATTACAAATTAACATTCTAAATTTACAGGTAATTTGGCTATTTTTAGGAGGAGCCAGAACATCAAAACACCGAAACACTGCTGACATTTATCATACAGAAATAATAATTGTAAACAATGCAGTGAGGGAAAAGGATAAACAAAACTCTTGCAATTTAATTTGAAAGAATCACAGGTTCATTTGAAAGTTGGTACCACTTTCTAAAAGGTGGGAGAAAATTCAGGTTTGATATCATGCAAGAAAACATTAAACATCTTCAACATCCAAAGTGCTCTCTTTATTCTTAGAAATTTTACAGAACTGTAGATCATTTTCATGATTTTTTAAAAATTCTACTTTGCTTAACACTTTTTTAAGGACTTGTATTTTTCTTCCGGATCATAGAATTTGAAGGCCTGAATAATGTCATTTGTTGCTGTTTTCCCCACATAACTTCCATATACCTTGAAACATTAAAATTGGTTTGTGGATGAAAAGTCAAAAAAAATAATTTTTCTGAAAATAACTGACATTCATGAAAGAGCTGTTTAAATTCAGTAGCACTTTCTCCGCTTGTCACAGAGAAAGACAACCATTCTCTTTACCTGTTTTCTTACCCCACCAAACAGAAACCAGACAGGAGCTAAGAGTAAGATTTATCAAGGAATGTATGCTTTCAATTTTTTAACCTAAAAGGCTTTAGATGCTTTAGGCGTAGATCCTTCTGACAGGAACATCAAATATCCCTAGTTTCTGAACGTATCAGACACATATAGTCACACTGCCCCATTATTCATCCAGAAAGCTTACTACTTTGTTCTTCATTCAAAAAGTATGTTAGTTTATGATAGATATCAGTATCAAGAATTTTAATGGACAGAATTTCTCTGCAACTGCCTACTGTACATAAAAAGCAAAAGGCAACATATACAGAATATTCAGTGATGCATATTCTTACTGAAGCCTTAGGTGTTTACTTTCATCTTCTCTCTCCCATCCCTAGACCACTTCAATGCATCTCTCGTTACATGCAGCAGAGGACTGTGTGACAAATCACTGTCTAAATATTACTATTCATTAAGCCAAAGACAGCTTTATTTTGAAGAGTGGCTTAAAAATTGCACCTTACTATGTGTATAAAACTCCTTAAGTGCCAGATGGTTTCATTTCAGCATTTAAGTTGCTGATCTTCCCATGACACTTGCCAGAAGAAAGTTTGGGACACCTCTTCACATGTTTCTTGAAGTAGCCTCTTGATACTAAGGAAGCCTCTCCAGATGTAACTCAGTAAACATAATACCCTGAAAACCATAAATAAAATGGCCTCAGCTAAGCTCACACCAGGAGACTGTCAGCCTGTAGGAAAGCTTTTTTTCCTTCAGCAAAACTCAACAAATGAGATAGCAGAGAACTGAAGGTACAGGGTGTAGTTCTTACTCTGTTTATACACTGGAATCATCCCAGATGACCTGAGTATGAATTTCTCAGGAAGCAGGTCAGGATATAGATATTTTTCTTAAAAGCTCCTTTTGTGATTCTAATGTTCAGCCAGGTTGAGAACCAGTGGGCTATGGGGCCCACTGACAGAAGGATCATATTTTCTTCTCAAAGCAAAAAAGCTCCACATGCATATTGTTTTTACAAAGATAGTTATAGATAAGCAAAATGAGGAGGAAAAAAATCGATGTGCAATTTTGATTTCTAGAGATGGCAGTTATTATAACCCTAGTGTATTTTTTTCTATATTCTTTACTTTGCATGCCTGTATGAAAATATGTGTGAATATATAAACACTGTTTTGTTTCTTGCATTTTTATATTTTTTCATAGATCATAAAAATATTTAGAATCATGATTTCAGAGGCAAAATGGCTGAGAATGTAGAGAAGAAAAGGTCAATGCAATTTAGCCTTTATTTTCATAATACCTAACTCCAAAGGTCTAGTCCATTATTAGAATGACATCAGCAGGAAAGCATTAGCTGACTTATTTCCCCTGTCTCTCCTTACCTCTCCCTCCCTTCCTCCTTTCTTCCCACCCTTCTTTTTTTTAAGGTTGTTTTCTCCTTTTTAAAAAACTGTTGGCCATATCATGGGGCATGTGGGATCTTTGTTCCCGAACCAGGGATTGAATCTGGGCCCTGTGCATTAGAAGCACAGTCTTAACCACTGGACCTCCAGGGAAGCTCCCCTCCTTCCTTCTTTCCTTCCTTCTTTTTCTCCTTCCCTCCCCCTCTCTCTTCCTTCGTTCCTTCATGTCTTTTTGTTTTTGAGAGAGTTAACGTATAAAAAAGATTGACTGTGGAGACAGTGGAGCCTTCATACTTTGCTGGCGGAAATGTAAAATGGTAGAGCCTCTTTGGGAAAAAAATTGGCATTTCCTAAAATAAACAAAGAATTACCATATGATGTAGTGATTCTACTAAGTATTTACCCCCCCAAATTAACAAACACTCTGACAAAAACTTGTACACAAATGTTCAAAGGAGCATTTCTTTTAATAGCCAAAAAGTTCATAACCTAAATGTCTCTCAACTGATGAAATGATAAATAAAATTTGATATTTCATAACATGCAATTTGTTCATCAATAAAATGAAATTAACTACCGATACATGCTACAATATGCTAAGTGATGAAAAGCAATCACAAAAGCCCATATATTGCATGATTACATTCATAGAAAATGTTCAGAATAGGAAAACTTTTTAGAGACAGAAAGTTGACTGGTGGTTCAGTTCAGTTTATGTGAACTGAACGTGGAGGTGGGTGGTAGAGAGGAGAATGCTAGTGAGTACAGGGTTTCTTTTAGTGATGATGAAAATATTCTAAAACTAGATTGTGGTTATGGGTGAACAATGCAGTGAATATGCTAAAAAACCTTGCCACTGTAATATGGACTGTAGCCTGCCAGGCTCCTCTGTCCATGGGATTCTCCAGGCAAGAATACTGGAGTGGGTTGCCATGTCCTCCTCTAGGAGATCTTCCCGATCAGGGATCAAACTCATGTCTCTGGTGGCTCAGGGTAAAGAATCTGCTGCCAATGTTGGTCTGAAAAAGTTCTCATTGAAAAATTTCATCCCCGTGATTTATCTTCCTGAAAAATATAGGGTCATAATATTTTGGTTGGCAATGGGTTGGGAGGTGTGAAAGAGGAAGTTGAGGCTGATGAGGGTTGTGGGGAGTTATAAAATAGAATAGCATTTTGTACTGATAAGGAGGGACATAACAGCAAATGCCTACTTCTTTCCTGACTGCATGTTGTGGTCAACTTGATTGAAGACAGTTTTAGAGTCAGCTTGAGCTGCAGGGTTTCAATGAGCTGGTCAAACTCAGTTGTTGAAATTTCATTAAGACACTTGGAAATAGCAATTTCAGGAGTTTGAGGGATTTTCCTCTCCCCTTTTGCATTCAAGTGGTAAAAAATAATGTAAAATTTTCAGGCCAATCACAGGCTGCTTGAGTATGTATAATAAGAAGTCTAACACCAGCTAATCTCCCAGGGCATACATCTCAGAATTGGTGGGTGTATTCCCTTAAAGTACCATCACAAGCCTCATAAAAGGAGGGAAAATGGTATGTTAATCTTGACAAAAAACCTGAAAGCATTTCCCATTATTTTAATATTTGAAGTAATTTAAGAGAAACTGTGGGAATAAAAGGTAATTTTAAAGAAACTGTATAGTTAGTACTAACATAGAGGGGGTCTCATGTTATATTCATGGTCCATTCAAGAAGAGTCTTCTGTTTAGAAAATTAGTGATATAGAAAATAAATAGTTTATTATAAATGACATCTATAACATAAACTATTTTTGTCTCTCAGAGGCGTATGCCCCTAACTCAAGCTATGGTCACTATTTTTTTAAACAAATGACCCAGAAATGGCTGCTCTTACTGCTGCTAAGTTGCTTCAGTCGTGTCCGATTCTGTGAGACCCCATAGACGGCAGCCCACTAGGCTCTGCCGCCCCTGAGACTCTTCAGGCAAGAACACTGGAGTGGGTTGCCATTTCCTTCTCCAATGCATGAAAGTGAAAAGTGAAAGTGAAGTCGCTCAGTTGTGTCCGACTCCTAGCGGCCCCATGGACTGTAGCCTACCAGGCTCCTCCGTCCATGGGATTTTCCAGGCAAGAGTATTGGAGTGGGTTGCCATTGCCTTCTCCTAGTCTTTATTAAAATGCAATCCTAAACGCTAGTGATCTTCAAACTAGAATTGATTCTACTTTTCAGAGCAGTTTTGGTTTAGAGAAAACTTGAGCAAAAAGTCAGAGTTTGCATCTACCTTCTCTCCCTGCCTCCTACTCTGTATACAGTTTCCCCTATTATTAACAGCTTTCACAACATCAATACATTTGTTATAATTCATGAACCAACACATTATTACTAACCAAAAGTCAATTTACATTAGGCTTCATTCTTTGTGTTGTATAGTTCTGTGGATTTTGAAAAATGCATAATATTAGTATTCACCATTGCAGTATTACATAATAGCTTCATTGCACTAATAATCTATGTATTGCACATCAAATCGTGAAAGATGATGCTGTGAAAGTGCTGCATTCAATATGTCAGCAAATTTGGAAAACTCAGCAGTGGCCACAGGACTAGAAAAGGTCAGTTTTCATTCCAAACCCAAAGAAAGGCAATGCCAACAAATGCTCAAACTACTGCACAATTGCACTCATCTCACACACTAGTAAAGTAATGCTCAAAATTCTCCAAGCCAGGCTTCAGTAATACGTGAACCAAGAACTTCCAAATATTCGAGCTGGTTTTAGAAAAGGCAGAGGAACCAGAGATCAAATTGCCAACATCTGCTGGATCATCAAAAAAGCAAGAGAATTGCAGAAAAACATCTATTTCTACTTTATTGACTATGTCAAAGCCTTTGACTGTGTGGATCACAATACACTGTGGAAAATTCTGAAAGAGATGGGAATACCAGATCACCTGACCTGCCTCTTGAGAAACCTATATGCAGGTCAGGAGGCAACAGTTAGAACTGGACATGGAACAACAGACTGGCTCCAAATAGGAAAAGGAGTACATCAAGGCTGTATATTGTCACTCTGCTTGCTTAACCTAATGCACAGTACATCATGAGAAACGCTGGGGTGGAAGAAGCACAAACAAATTAAGATTGCCAGGCGAAATATCAATAACCTCAGACATGCAGATGACACAACCCTTACGGCAGAAAGTGAAGGAGAACTAACGAGCCTCCTGATGAAAATGAAAAGGAGAGTGAAAAAGTGGGCTTAAAACTCAACATTCAGAAAACTAAGAAAATGGCATCTGATCCCATCACTTCATGGGAAATAGATGGGGAAACAGTGGAAACAATATCAGACTTTATTTTTTTGGGCTCCAAAATCACTGCAGATGGTGACTGCAGCCATGAAATTAAAAGATGCTTACTCCTTGGAAGGAAAGTTATGACCAACCTAGATAGCATATTCAGAAGCAGAGACATTACTTTGCCAACAAAGGTCTGTCTAGTCAAGGCTATGGTTTTTCCTGTGGTCATGTATAGATGTGAGAGTTGGACTGTGAAGAAAGCTGAGTGCCAAAGAATTGATGCTTTTGAACTGTGGTGCTGGAGAAGACTCTTGCAAGTCCCTTGGACTACAAGGAGATCCAACCAGCAAAAATAGATGTTTTTCTGGAACTCTCTTGCTTTTTTGTCGATCCAATGGATGTTGGCAAATTGATCTCTGATTCCTCTGCCTTTTCTAAAACCAGCTTGAACATCTGGTAGTTCAGGGTTCACATATTGTTGAAGTCTACCTTGGAGAATTTTGAGCATTACTTTACTAGGGTATGAGATGAGTGCAATTGTGCAGTAGTTTGAGCATTCTTTGGCATTGTCTTTCTTTGGGATTGAAATGAAAACTGACCTTTTCCAGTCCTGCGGCCACTGCTGAATTTTCCAAATTTGCTGACATATTGAGTGCAGCGCTTTCACAGCATCATCTTTTAGGATTTGAAATAGCTCAACTGGAATTCCGTCACCTCCACTAGCTTTGTTTGTAGTGATGCTTTCTAAGGCCCACTCAACTTCACATTCCAGGATGTCTGGCTCTATGTGAGGGATCACATCATCATGGTTTTTGGGGTTGTGAAGATCTTTTTTGTATAGTTCTTGTCTATTATTGCCACCTCTTCTTAATATCTTCTGCTTCTGTTAGGTCCATACCATTTCTGTCCTTTATTGAGTCCATCTTTGCATGAAATGTTCCCTTGGTATCTCGAGTTTTCTGGACGAGATCGCTAGTCTCCCATTCTGTTGTTTTCCTCTATTTCTTTGCACTAATCACTGAGGAAGACTTTTTCATCTCGATTGCTATTCTTTGGAACGCTGCATTCAAGTGGGTATATCTTTCCTTTCCTCCACTGATTTTTGCTTCTCTTCTTTTCACAGCTATTTGTAAGGCCTGCCCAGACAGCCATTTTGCCTTTTTGTATTTCTTTTTCTTGGGGATGGTCTTGATCCCTGTCTCCTGTACAATGTCACAAACCTCTGTCCATAGTTCATCAGGCACTCTATCAGCTCTCATCCCTTAAATCTATTTCCCACTTCCACTGTATAATCGTAAAGGATTTGATTTAGGTCATACCTGAGTGGTTGAGTGGTTTTCCCTACTTTCTTCAATTTAAGTCTGAATTTGGCAATAAGGAGTTCATGGTCTGAGCCACAGTTAGCTCCTAGTCTTGTTTTTGCTGACTGTATAGAGCTTCTCCATCTTTGGCTGCAAAGAATATAATCAATCTGATTTCAGTGTCGACCATATGGTGATGTCCATGTGTAGAGTCTTCTCTTGTTTTGTAGGAAGAGGGTGTTTGCTGTGACTGGTGTGTTCTCTTGGGAAAACTCTGTTAGTTTTTGTCCTGCTTCATTCTGTACTCCATGGCCAAATTTGCCTGTTACTCCAGGTATTTCTTGACTTTCTACTTTTGCATTCCAGTCCCCTATAATGAAAAGGATATCTTTTTTGGGTCTTTGTTCTAGAAGGTCTTGTAGATCTTCATAGAGTTTTTCAATTTCAGCTTCTTCAGCATTACTGGTCGGGGCATAGACTTGGATTACTGTGATATTGAATGATTTGCCTTGGAAATGAACAGAGATCATTCTGTTGTTTTTAAGATTGCATCGAAGTATTGCATTTCAGATTCTTTTGTTGACTATGATGGCTACTCCATTTCTTCTAAGAGATTCTTGCCCACAATTGTAGATATAATGGTCATCTGAGTTAAATTCATCCATTCCAGTCCATTTTAGTTTGCTGATTCCTAAAATGTCAATGTTCACTCTTACCATCTCCTGTTTGATCCCTTCCAATTTGCCTTAATTCATAGAGCTAACATTCCAGGTTCCTATGCAGTATTGCTCTTTACAGCATCAGACCTTGCTTCCATCACCAGTCACATCCACAGCTGGGTGTTGTTTTTGCTTTGGCTCTGTCTCTTCATTCTTTCTGGAGTTATCTCTCCACTGATCTCCAGTAGCATATTGGGCACCTACCAACCTGGGAAGTTCATCTTTCAGTGTCCTATCTTTTTGTCTTTTCATACTGTTCATGGGGTTCTCAAGGAAAGAATACTGAAGTGGTTTGCCATTCCCTTCTCCAGTGGACCACATTTAGTCAGAACTCTCCACCATGACCCATCCGTCTTGGGTGGCCCTACATGGCATGGCTCATAGTTTCATTGAGTTAGACATGGCTGTGGTCCATGTGACTAGATTGGTTAGTTTTCTGTGATTGTGATTTTCAGTCTGTCTGCCCTCTGAAGGAGAAGGATAAGAGGCTTATGGAAGCTTCCTGATGGGAGAGACTGACTGAGGGGGAAACTGGGTCTTATTCTAAAGGGCCATTCTCAGTAAAGCTTTAATCCAATTTTCTGTTGATGGGTGGTACTGTGTTCCCTCCCTGCAGTTTACCTGGGGCCAAACTATTATGGAGGTAATGAAGATCATGGTGACCTCCTTCAAAAGATCCCATGCATGTACTGCTACACTCAGTGCCCCAAACCCTGCAGGAGGCCAGCACTGACCCACGCCTCCACTAGAGACTCCTGGACACTCACATGCAAGTCTGGTCAGTTTCTTCTGGGGTCACTGCTCCTTTCTCTTGGGCCCTAGGCACAAGGTTCTTTTGTGCCCTCCAAGAGTCTATTTACCAGTCCTGTGTAAGTTCTGGCAGCTCTATGGTGGGGTTAGTGATGCCATCTTATAAGAGGGCTTATGCCATACCCAAGTCTGCTGCACCCAGAGCTCCTGTCCCTGAGGCAGAGCACTACTGATCCGTACCTCCACAGGAGACCCAGCACAGGTAAAAATAAATAAAAGAGTTTTTCAAATTAATCTTGGAATTTTTTTTATAAAATACATCACTCTCTATATAGAGATTATAATGAGCACATCACAGCATATTAAAGTCTTAAAAATTATGCAGTGGAAAAAAAAATGATGAGATTTTAACCAGTTTGGCTATGGAACCCTTCCCCAATTTATTGGTTTCCTCTGATGGCTGTTACCATCACATAAAACATCCTTTGGCATAGAATATATTAAAGCACTTTCTCCCCTAAGAAACCAATTTTGGATTTTTTTTTTTCCTGAAAATCAGGGAGAATAGAGCAGAACTAATAAACTCTCTTGCTTTTTTTGCATGTGTATGTGTGTTGTGTGACATATTCTGGGGGAGGGTGGCAAGACTGAGACATCGATAATGGGTAATATAGAGGTCCCAATTCTCCTTTTTCTAGCTTAAAGTATACGTGGTATCTATACTGAATCAAATATAAAAAGATTAAGTGAATGTTGTGAACCTATGGTGGTAAAAGATAAGGATGAGTGGATACCACCTGCTAGGTTTTTATTTGCATACTGATTTATATTTGCCTTGAACATCATATTTTACATATTATATATATCATCGTTTGTCTATATTTTACTTTTTCTGGCCTAAGAATTATACAGCAAAGGGATTTCATTTCATATTTATTTTGCATAGTACATAAGAACCTAATGTATATAATTTGGTGATAAGAACAGCCTCCAGTAAAATGTAACCGGCATGTTATTTAAGCATACTTGTTGCAAATAAAATTCAACCTCTGTGCTTTGACATCTATAAAAGTATTTCATTACATCTGGCTAAAATAAAACTTCTTTATGTATAAACGTAACAGTCACTGAACCACTTGCTTTTTGGAATGAGGCTTTCAGAAAAGTTATCACAGATTTAACAAAAACAACCGCAAAAATGGAAGACACATTTAGCACACCTTATAAAAGACAAGTCACATTTGCAACACTTTAGGAAACAGACAATTGATATCAATATGTTTAATCATCCTGGAGCACATTAAAATAAGAAAGCTGTCTTGTGCGAGAAGAAATTAGAACATGTGTTGAAGAGAATCAAACTGGAACAGATGCATTAAATGTGCATTGACTGTGATTTTGAAATATGCAAGAAATTTGAAATCGGATTATTTATTTTGATGTACACTGTCCTATACATTTTAATGTGATGACAACCCTTAAGTAACAAATAAAATTATTTTATCTATAATAATTTGGATTCATCCTTCATCTTCCACAAGAATAAAAAGTGGTATTTTAGCAGTCATACTGTGAATCAGCATAATTCTTCAGAAAAACAATTAAAAAAAAGAAAAGTTTAACTGAACTCCCACTTTCCATAAACCTTAAAGAATTAACTGTTATTGTTGCTCAGTCATGTCCGACTCTTTGCGACCCCATGGACTGCAGCACGCCAGACTTCCCTGTCCTTCACCCATCTCCCAGGGCTTGCCCAAACTCATGTTCATTGAGTCAGTGATGCCATCCAACTATCTCATCCTCTGTCATCCCCTTCTCCTCCTGCCCTCAATCTTTCCCAGCATTAGGGTCTTTTCCAATAAGTCAGTTCTTTGCATCAGGTGGCCAAAGTATTGGAGTTACAGCTTGAGCATCAGCCCTTCCAATGAACACCCAGGACTGATCTCCTTTAGGATGGATTGGTTGGATCTCCTTGCAGTCTAAGGGACTCTCAAGAGTCTTCTCCAACACCATAGTTCAAAAGCATCAATTCTTCGGTGCTCAGCTTTTTTATAGTCCAACTCTAACATCCATACATGACTACTGGAAAAACCATAGCCTTGACTAGACAGACCTTTGTTGGCAAAGTAATGTCTCTGCTTTTGAATACACTATCTAGGTTGGTCATAACTTTCCTTCCAAGGAGTAAGCATCTTTTAATTTCATGGCTAGAGTCAACATCTGAAGTTATTTTGGAGCCCAAAAAATTAAACTCAGCCACTGTTTCCACTGTTTCCCCATCTATTTCCCATGAAGTGATGGGACCAGATGCCATGATCTTCATTTTCTGAATGTTGAGCTTTAAGCCAAGTTTTTCACTCTCCTCTTTCACTTTCATCAAGAGGCTCTTCAGTTCTTCACTTTCTGCCTTCAGGGTGGTGTCATCTGCATATTTGAGGTTATTGATATTTCTCCCGGCAATCTTGATTCCAGCTTGTGTTTCTTCCAGTCCAGCGTTTCTCATGATGTACTCTGCATAGAAGTTAAATAAGCAGGGTGACAATACACAGCCTTGATGTACTCCTTATCCTATTTGGAAAAAGTCTGCTGTTCCATGTCCAGTTCTAACTGTTGCTTCTTGACCTGCATATAGGTTTCTCAAGTGGCAGGTCAGGTGGTCTGGTATTTCCATCTCTTCAGAATTTTCCACAGTGTATTGTGATCCACTCAGTCAATGGCTTTGGCACAGTCAATAAAGCAGAAACAGATGTTTTTCTGCAATTCTCTTGCTTTTTTGATGATCGAGAGGATGTTGGCAATTTGATCTCTGGTTCCTCTGCCTTTTCTAAAACCAGCTCAAACATCAGGAAGTTCATGGTTCACGTATTGCTGAAGCCTACCTTGGAGAATTTTGAGCATTACTTTACTAACGTGTGAGATGAGTGCAATTGTGCAGTAGTTTGAGTATTCCTTGGGATTGCCTTTCTTTGGGACTGAAGTGAAAACTGACCTTTTCCAGTCCTGCGGCCACTGCTGAGTTTTCCAAATTTGCTGACATATTGAGTGCAGCACTTTCACAGCATCATCTTTCAGGATTTGAAATAGCTCAACTTGAATTCCATCACCTCCACTACCTTTGTTCATACTGATTCTAAGGCCTAATTGACTTCACATTCCAGGATGTCTGGCTCTACGTGAGTGATCACACCATGGTGATTCTCTGGGTCATGAAGATATTTTTTGTGCAGTTCATCTGTGTATTCCTGCTACCTCTTCTTAATATCTTCTGTTTCTGTCCTTTACTATGCCCATCTTTGCAAGAAATGTTCCCTTGGTATCTCTAGTTTTCTTGAGAAGATCTCTAGTCTTTCCCATTCTATTGTTTCCTCTATTTCTTTGCATTGATCACATATGAAAGCTTTTAAAAAAAATCTCTCCTTGCTATTCTTTGGAATTCTGCAAATTAATGGTTATAGTACAATGCAAAGCACATAAAATATATAAACTGTTGGATTAGCTTTTTTGAATATTGTTTCTGGCATTTTCTAGTTTTTCTTTGATTGAGAAACTTATTTAATTTCCTTGAGTCTCAGTTTTTTTATGAATAGGATGCGTCGAAACACCTCTCTTGAAAAGCTATAGAATGACTATGCAGTACCTAGAAAGATCCAAAAGCTCCCACTGAGAAAAGAACATCAAACAAAATAGGTCTCATCTAAGAATCAGGAATCAGAATGGTGTCAGACTTCCCAGTAGCAATACTGAAAGCTAATACAATATAATATAATAGGCATAAAGACAATATAATAGGCATCCAAAATAAAGAGTAAAATTATTTTCAATCAAGAATTTTGTATCTGACCAATCTTTCAATCAGGTATGATCACATAATAAAGACATGTTTAAATATTCAAGGTAAAAATTTTTAGTACACTCTTTTCAGGAAATTACTCTTCAATAATTTCCAGAAAACAAGAGAGCTAATTAAGAAGAAAAAGATAAGGCTCAGAAACCTCCTGCTAACCAGGCTATAAGAAAATGATGTACAACCCAGAAATTTCATAATTTTTAATGATAAGTATAATGTCCATAGGGTCACAAAGTGCAGACATGACTGAAGCGACTTAGCACACAGCACATAATGATCAACTGCCCTGGAGTACTATTTATCATCTGACCATTGTATTTTTTCCCTAATGGAAAAATCTACATAAGAAACATAATCATAATAAAAAGTTGTTGTTTTGAAATTATGAGTCAAAGTGAAGGAAAATATTCTATGATAGCCAACAAACCCATATCCACTGTCAGGATATGATATTGGATTGGCCGAAAAGTTCATTCACAATATGAAATGCCCAAATGAACTTCTTGGTCAATCCAGTATATTACGAAAGCGTTTGGGGGAATTCCCACCTCACCTACAATAGTGGGGAAGTATGTCAGCATTATTATTCAATATATTATCTTCATTCAGTTGTCACTCTCTTAAGTCATCCTTTCTATAACTGGAGTAAGTCTGTGGGTTTACCTGTTTTGAAAGGTTTGAAAAGTGTCCTCAGTCACATATTTACCCTACTTTTCATCTAATTGTTTCTTTTTAGAGTGGCCTACATCTATACTTCAATGGTTATGTGTTATTATTCTTTCCTTCAAAGAAAACTTTATGTTCAATTTTTGGGGACATCTCACCATAGCCCTTTATGTACCGACTACATACATATCCTGACAAACTGAATAAAATTAGTAAGAATCTCAAACAGAATCATCACAAAACAAACCTGTATTTAGAATTTTTCTGGAAACAATTACATTTTCCAGATATATTTTGTAGCAAGGAACAAAAACTAGCTCAAGTAAAGTGCTCACGTTATAATGATAGATGTTATAGTATATAAGAAAAAGCTACATAACTAAGTCTCTAAATGAGTGGGGAACTCAGCGGCAAGAGATATTGAATTGTTACTATAGAACTCTACTATTGTGGGAACCCAGTAATACCACATTCTTGTATTTCACTATTAACATGACTCAGCTACACTTCATGCGACCATTACTTCTCTGTTTCTCAATTTCTTTGATTTTAGAACATGTATTTTCTGAAATCAAAATACAAAATGCAAAATGTATATATCTTGAGCAGTCACATCCACCTTTGTAATCACATCCAATACATGCACACACACTCAGGCAAACATGCTAACCATTTAAACTCATCTGGCAAGGAAAAGTAGAACTAAATTTGGTATAATTTCAGAAAAAGTAATTTTTGATAGCAATATCTTTAAAGCATCAGATTAGAAAGCATTATGTCAAAATACAGGGTCACTCCAATGTTTCTATATAGGATTGTTAAATTTGATCTGTTCTTTAACCACTGATGCTATAACCACTAACCCAAGTCACCTTGACCCTTTGTATCATTAGTCACAGTGAGTACTCTGTTGTAGTGTGAATGGATCAATGCAAATCCACCTCTATTACTGAAATACTATCTCAAGTGGCATGACCTATAGTGGGTAAGGGTTAACATCTTGATTTATAAGGAGTTAATTAAAACCACCATTGAAACCAAGATCAAGAGCTGGGATTGAAACAAGCTAAAAGACAATCTAAAAATGTGGAAAGACTAGAGAACAGAGCAATTGAAAGGGAAAAGCTAGTGTGAAGGAAAGAGAAAGAAAAAAGTCAGTTTCCACATAGAGCATGAAGGCAATAGGAAAACAGAGAGAAATGAAATATTGTAGATGTGCTGTGTTTTGAAAAGTTGAGGTAACTTCATATAAACTATCATATTAAGGGTTCTATTTAAAAAGACAGTGATCTTAATGAGTATTTAGATATTTTCAAACGAATTACAATGAACACCCTACTCACAAAGGTGGTGTTGAAAATATTTAATAATCTTTATGTCATGGACATTGACCAACAAAAATGGATCTGAACATTCAATGTGGATGGAGACTGTAGCAGTCCCCTGCTAGACTAGGCACTGATCCTTTGTTGCTGGGTCACAAAGAACTCCACTGAAGGTGGCTAACATATTGGGTGAGGAACTCAAGGATCTTAGTGTGGCAACCATTTACAGAAGAGTTTTTGTACATTGTCCACTGGTTGAATGTAAATTCTGCTTACACATAAATTTTAACATGCATATAAGTCTATCTGTTGTCTAAACAGCTAAAATGCAATTGCTAGATCAATGGAAATTTATGTTCAGATAAATAATGCCAACTGGCTTTCAAAAAAGGTACTGTAACATTCTATGTCTAAAAAAACTTCATCAAAAATATCATTTTCTCATCTTCATCTATGTGCACATGGAAGTTTTAATACTTAGTATTATCAAACTGTAATCATTGCTTATTACCTATTTATAAATATTTGTACCACTCTCTTTTATTTTGCAGTTTTAAATATTATGGGTGAGGTTCAATATCTTCTCATAGGTTTATATGATTAGCGTTTTATTTTCTAAGGCCAGCTACTTTGAGTCCTTTTCTATTGAATTTTTATTTGTGTTTTATGAACCTTCAAATTATGAATTTAAAATATATACATTAAATAAATTAGTCCTTTTTCAACTATATTTGTCATGGTCATTTTTTTCAGTTTGTATCTTTTGGCTTTACTGATGTATTTAAATACAAAGAAAACTCTCATTTCTATGTAGTCAAAATTATCAGTCTTTTCCTTCAGAATTCTGGGTCTCATGTCACTTTTTAAAAGTCTTTCCTATTCCAATTTTATTAAAAACAGTCATCTGAGTTTTTTTTTAAACTACTTTTATGGTTTTAGTTTAAATATTTTTGATCCATCTGGAATTTATTTTAGTGTAATGAGTGAGGTAGGAATCTAGCTTAATTATTTTCCAAATGGCTAGCCAGTCATCCTGACACCATTTATTGACTAGTCTTTCCTCTACAAATTATGCTAAATTCTCAAATGCACTTGTATCCATCTTTAGTGTCTGATCTGTTCCACTGATCTTTTCATTCCTATTTTAGTATCATACTATTTTAATTACTTTAAGTTTATGTTTTAATATTTAGTAGGGATGTCTTACTTCGTTACTGTTTTCTCTCAAATTTTTCTCAATAATTTGATGCATCCAATCAATCATCTGCCATGAAAATTTTTGAATTACTTCTTTATATTTCACAAAATCATCCTATAATTGGAATCAGAGTAGATTCATAAATTAACTTAGATACTTGATATAATAATGAACCTTTCTGTGAAAGAAAATGTTATCTCCTTATATATTGACATCTTCAATAGAACTTTAATTTTTGTCTTTTTAATAAAACTTATTGCTAGATTTTTTATTATTAATTTCTATTGCAAATTGGGTCTTTTCTTTCTATATAATCTCAAGCTAATTTTTTGGTGTGCTAGGAAAATTAATGATTTGTTTTATTAACTCGTACATGTAGGGAACTTTAATTGTTTCTCATTATTTTAACTTACTTTTACTGGGTTTTCTAGATAAACAACCAGGACCCTAGTTGCAAATACTGCCTCCTCTCTTAACAATATTTTTACATATATATTTCAATATATTTAATTTTCTCATCTAATTTCATTGTTTTAAGTAGAAAATAGAAAAACATTTAAGTAATAAGAAAGAGATGGGAATTTCTCCAGGGACACAGACTATATCAAAATCCTTGGATAAAATTAAATACTAAGAATAACGAAGCTACTTTTGTATATAGTCTTCACTATGGGAATCATTCTTAGTAATATTTTCAAGCTCAATGCACACCACCTGTCCTATAATTGCTCTAGTAATTTTAAAATAAAAACACTGATAGCTGTGGACAGCTATAAATAACCAAAATGGAAGTCATTCACACCATACTTTCAAAATGCACTTGTTTAGCTTTACTTTGCCAATAATTTAAACCATATGGAAAGAGCAAATTCTCCTGCACAAACACATTCTACAAGTGGCATGCACACTAAATGATAACATTTGACAAGTTCTTACCAGTTTATTTCTTTTCAGAGACAGAAAAGCCAGTTGTTACAATCAGTGTAAAGTGAAAAAACGTGTACCCTAATAATCTAGGAGGGTGTTTTTTTTTTTTTTTTGCCTGTGTTAAATCATGTTTATACAACAGTAGCTTTGCTGGACAGGCTGCCATATATCCACTCCTGTTCCCTTTGCTCCTGTTCCAGAAGCTGAAGGGTCAATGATATAGTGGTGCCTAGTGAACACCACTTGGTTATGAGGTTGACAACTTTTTGAAGCATGAAGTTGAAGACATCAGTGGACTTCCATATGTTCCAATTCCTTGAAGATCAACTTGAGAAACCAAAAACTGAGCTTCATGCCATCTATAAAACACTAACTCAGGCTTCTCAGATGAGATGTTGTAGGGCAGCATCAGAAACTAATTACTTAAACCATTTTCCCCCCTCCCTTCTGCAATAGTGAGGGGAGTGGAAGTGAAAGTACAAAGTACACCCAGATTCAAACTGAACATTCTCTTCTCTTTTGCATGAGATAAAAAGTAACCCCTCTGGTGTGCTTATGTATATCATGGCCCTTTCCCTCTATATCAAATACTGGGGCCTGTAGCATAAGCAGAGAGATAGGTTAAGAAGATAAAAGTGATGCATGTTGGAGGTTAAATAAAACCAAATAATGACTGCTTGAAGATTAGGAAGTTCTAATCTTCAAGAGGTGAAAGCAAGTAGTTCTTATACTTATTGTGAAACTGTATTTTCCTACTTTAAGGGAAGTATTAAATTGATGATTTGGTCATATTTAACATTTTAATTTGATTTCTAATGAAGATTTAGTACTCTTAGAGGGTTCTAAACTAAATAACTTACAAAAAATTTTAATGACTAATTTTGATGAAACTGTAAATGATCATTAACCAGCTTTAGGGGATCCTGAAATCGGTTATAAATAGAAAGCTTTTCATGAGAACCAGGAGCATAAGAAGAGAAAGGGGACAAAGGTGAGAAAGGACAAAGTAATAGGCCTATATTTTGAGTGTTGAAAAGGTAAAGACAAGTTAAGACAAGCAATGATGTAGTCTGAGATGCTGCTGGATAGGTAGTTATGTGTGTTGCAGCTATTAAGCTACAATAGAGTGCTAAGTTCTAAAAAATTGAAAATAGAATCTTTAAGACAGTGATTTTCAATTTGTACAGCTAATCAAGTAGCCATAACCCTTGGGATTCTGTCCTTTTACACATTTATGGCATTATATAACTAGGAACAATTTTATTATCAGAATGTATTTTAGGTATAAGACTTTCTGAGTCTTAAATGTAATAGTACATAAAATGTATTTTAAAATTATGTATTTAGAAGGACAGATATTATCTGTCATAGTCACCCAATATAATATGAAGGATAAGCTTTACTGGAGTAATAATTATGAATTTAATTATTTTGTATCAAATTATACCAAGGGAACATTTCATGCAAAGATGGGTTCGATAAAGGACAGAAATGGTATGGACCTAACAGAAGCAGAAGATAATAAGAAGAGGTGGCAAGAATACACGGAAGAACTGTACAAAAAAAGATCTTCACGACTCAGATAATCATGATGGTGTGATCACTCACCTAGAGCCAGACATCCTGGAATGTGAAGTCAAGTGGGCCTTAGAAAGCATCACTACGAACAAAGCTAGTGGAGGTGATGGAATCCCAGTTGAGCTGTTTCAAATCCTGAAAGATGATGCTGTGAAAGTGCTGCACTCAATATGTCAGCAAATTTGGAAAACTCAGCAGTGGCCACAGGACTGGAAAAGGTCAGTTTTCATTCCAATCCCAAAGAAAGGCAATGCCAAGGAATGCTCAAACTACCGCACAATTGCACTCATCTCACATGCTAGTAAAGTTATGCTCAAAATTCTCCAAGGTAGGCTTCAGCAATATGTGAACCATGAACTCCCTGATGTTCAAGCTGGTTTTAGAAAAGGCAGAGGAACCAGAGATCAAATGGCCAACATCCACTGGATCATGGAAAAAGCAAGAGAGTTCCAGAAAAACATCTATTTCTGCTTTATTGACTATGCCAAAGCCTTTGACTGTGTGGATCACAATAAATTGTGGAAAATTCTGAAAGAGATGGGAATACCAAACCACCTGATCTGCCTCTTGAGAAACCTATATGCAGGTCAGGAAGCAACAGTTAGAACTGGACATGGAACAACAGACTGGTTTCAAATAGGAAAAGGAGTACATCAAGGCTGTATATTGTCACCCTGCTTATTTAACTTCTATGCAGAGTACATCATGAGAAACGCTGGACTGGAAGAAACACAAGCTGGAATCAAGATTGCCAGGAGAAATATCAATAACCTCAGATATGCAGATGACACCACCCTTATGGCAGAAAGTGAAGAGGAACTAAAAAGCCTCTTGATGAAAGTGAAAGTGGAGAGTGAAAAAGTTGGCTTAAAGCTCAACATTCAGAAAACGAAGATCATGGCATCCGGTCCCATCACTTCATGGGAAATAGATGGGGAAACAGTAGAAACAGTGTCAGACTTTATTTTTTTGGGCTCCAGAATCACTGCAGATGGTGACTGCAGCCATGAAGTTAAAAGACACTTACTCCTTGGGAGAAAAGTTATGACCAACCTAGATAGTATATTCAAAAGCAGAGACATTACTTTGCTCACTAAGGTCCATCTAGTCAAGGGTATGGTTTTTCCTGTGGTCATGTATGGATGTGAGAGTTGGACTGTGAAGAAGGCAGAGCGCCAAAGAATTGATGCTTTTGAACTGTGGTGTTGGAGAAGACTCTTGAGAGTCCCTTGGACTGCAAGGAGATCCAACCAGTCCATTCTGAAGGAGATCAGCCCTGGGATTTCTTTGGAAGGAACGATGCTGAAGCTGAAACTCCAGTACTTTGGCCACCTCATGCGAAGAGGTGACTCATTGGAAAAGACTGATGCTGGGAGGGACTGGGGGCAGGAAGAGAAGGGGACGACAGAGGATGAGATGGCTGGATGGCATCATGGACTCGATGGACGTGAGTCTGAGTGAACTCCAGGAGTTGGTAATGGATAGTGAGGCCTGGTGTGCTGAGATTCATGGGGTCGCAAAGAGTCCGACACGACTGAGCGATAGAACTGAACTGAACTGATGTTGATATCTGCCGAAAGGTAAGGAGAAGCAGGCACCAAACTTTAAGAAAGTGTTCTAGAAAAATTTAATCTTGAGAAACTCCATTCTCTAAATTAAATTCACTGGGAGTTGAATAAGGGAAAAAAGTTAAGACAGAAAATATCTTTCTTCATGTGTATTTTTCTATTTAGACATGCCCTGGACCTTACCGTTGTATTTAGCGTTTATTTTCTTTTCTAGAACTAGGAATAAAATTCCTCTATAATTCCTTATGCAATTTAAAAAATTTTATGCTAGTTATGTTGATGAATAACATTTCTATGTTCCTAGTACTGGTAAATTTGTCAATTCTTTAATGAATTAAGTCAGGGCTTTTTCAGTAGCAAGACATGGAATCATAAACAAATGATTTTAAGGAAACAAATTATAATTTATTGATACATGTAACTAGTAAGGATATAAAGATAAATCAAGAACTCAAGGACGAACTGAACTGGAGATGTAACTAACTATCATAAGGATTCTGTTCATCTCTGACTTGTCCATGCTTAATTAAGCTTTTTTTTTTTTCCATTTCCCATAACCAGAATCTCCATTCTCTCATTTGTTTTGCAAAACAAAAGGTTTGTAAGAAGTAGAGAAGATGGGACAATGATTAAGTTGCACCTTCTTTCCTCCCATTCACTAAATGTACAAACTTTCACAGTATAAAATGCTTAAGTATCAAGAAATAATTTTCTAAGTCTGAAGAGTCACAGCAATTATTCAATTTCATGACTTCTGTAGACAGCAGTACCATGGTTGAGAGGGGGACAAACCTCTATCAAATTCCTTAATTTAAAAAAAATTCGTAATTTTCATGAGATTTTTCTGAGGAATTGAGAATTAATCTCTCTCTCTAGTGGGTCTAGATAGATTGGTACCCAGTGAAATCTCTGCTTTGCAATTTCTAGTTAAAAATGGATAATTTAACACATATCCAATTTTACTCCCTCCCCAAGCCCCAACAAGAAAACATCAGAAAATGGATTTTTAAAAATTTTATTTTTAGTGTTTTAATTTTTTTCACTTAATTTTTAATTCCATTTTAAAGGTTACTTTCCATTTACATCTATTACAAAATATTACCAATATTCACCATGTTGTAAAGTACATCCTTGTGCCTATCTTACACCTAATAGTTTATACTTCCCTATATCACCCACCCCTTGTACCCACCCCTATATCACCCCTGAAACTGGCAACCAGTACTCTGTTCCTATATCTCTGAGTCTGCTTCTTTTCTGTTATATTGACTAGTTTGTCATATTTTTTAGATTTCACATATAAGTGATATGATTCAGCATCTGTCTTTCTCTGTCTGACTTATTTCAGTTATTTCACTTGCAGGGCCTAATGTCCTCCAAGTCCATCCACGTTGCTGTAAATGGCAAATTTTCATTATTTTTATGGCTGAGTAGTATTCTATTATGGGGCTTCCCAGGTGGCTCAGTGGCGAAGAATCTTCCTGCCAAGCAAGAAGATGCAAGAGATGTAGATTTGATCCCTGAGTTGTGAAGATCCCCTAAAGAAGGAAATGGCAACCCACTCCAGTATTCTTGCCAGGGGAATCCCATGAACAGAGAAGCCTGGAAGGCTACAGTCCATGGAGTTGCAGAGAGTTAGACACAACTTAGCAATTAAACAACAAGTATTTCATTATATATATCCCATCTTTTTCATCCTTTATTCTGTTGATGGACATAGATAGCCTCCATATATTTTGGCAACTGTAAATAATGCTCTATGAATATTGAGATTCATGTACCCTTTTGAATTTAGTGTAGAAAATGGATTTTTAAAGGAAATAAACCCAAAAGGGTGTGGGGAAACAGAAGAGGGAAAATACACAGAAATTTAGGAGAGTTGGAAAGCATATGGAAAAATGATAATGATTTAGGATACTTGAGTAAGTTATATCCCAAGCCTGCAGTGGGAGCTAAAGAAAGAATTTAGTTTACTTCACAGAATCCTCTAAAATATCAGGAATTAGTGACACATAGTGCATTTTCTCTATGTAGCTGCCAACTTGCCCTTCTTCATACCAACACAAAACTGGGGGTTTACTGCTTGGAAGGGATAATACAACAGGCCTGGCAGACGCTGGACAGTTGATTAAGGGGTACTTTACTGAAAGTAGGATTCTGAGATGTCTAGTCCGTTCTGCCCATTTGACTCCTGGAATGCCTTTCAGAGAGGATACTGTAGGAGTCTCTTCAGGGGAAACAGTATTCCAAAACGCATATACATATATAAAGATTCTGAAATTGGGAGAGAATCAATTAATGTCCTAGCCAAATTATCTTTCTGTGGAGTCCATGTTTGATCATTATCTTCAAATAAGTGTCTCAGTCCTCTATCCTTACCTATGAACAGTTAATCACGAATACTGGACATTTGAGGAAAGGCTTTAGCATAGAACATGAAAAAGAAAGATAAAAGAGGGGGAAAACAACATTTTGGAGGAAAGAGAAGTTATACAATATGAAGAAAACTTGACAAAAAATCATTAATATCCTGAGGGGGTAAGATATGCAAAAGTTCCTGAAAATTAAAAATATCATGGTAGGTAAAAAAAAGATAGGTGGAAGATACAGTTGAGAAAATCTCCTATGAAGTGTAGCAAAATGACAAAGAATTGGCAGCTGAAGAGAAAAAGAATAAAACTACAGCCCAACAGATCAAAAATAAGTTATCTTAGTTGGAAGATTGAGCCCCCAAATAGTCATACTGCTCTGCTAACAAGTAGAAAGTCTAGGGTTCAACCCCAGGCAATCTGACTTTAGATCCTAGAGATTTACCACTTAGTCTTTCCAAAGTTCAAGAAAGAAAGAACAGGAACATAGAGGAAGAAAAAATCATTCTGAAAAAAAAAAAAAAAAAAAGCTTAAAAATCATCCAGCACAACAAATGGAAAGACACCCACACAAAGACAAATCTCAGTGAAATTCAGAAACCTAGAGATAAGCGAAAGATCCAACAATCTCCAAAGCCAAAAGAACAGGTCACAAACAAAAGAGCAGGAATCAGAAAGGCATTGGAATTCTCAACATAAACACTGGGATATAGATAATGGAACAATGTCTGTAACATTCTGAAGCAAAATGACTTCAACTGTAGAATTATCTTATTATGCAAACTATTACTACAGTGAGAATGAAATAAAGACATTTAAAGACATGCCAATTCTCAAAAAATTTCCTTTCATGTACCTTGTGTGCATGCTCAGTCTTGTCTGACTCTTTGGGACCTCATAGACTGCAGTCTGCTAGGCTCCCCTGTCCATGGTATTTTCCAGGTAGGAATATTGAAGTGGGTTGTCATTTCCTTTTCCCTTAGTCAGGAAGCTACTGGAGAAGCTTCATGAGAGTGAAGAAAAAAGAGGGGATTTGGAAAGGGTGAGGTGAAGGAAATCACCTTACCAGGGATGTAAACAGCCCAGTTAAGAGTAGCCCAGGGGCTCCAGGAGTGATTTTTTTTTCAAGAAGACAAGATTAATAGAATAACTGATGTATCTACACTCTTTTTTTAAAACTATTTTTTCATTTTTAATTATTTATTTATTGACTGCAGTTTATGTCTTTGTTGTGGCACATGGGTTCTTTGTTGTGGTGCGTAGGTTTCTCTGTTGGACTTCATGGGCTCCAGAGGGCAATGGCTCAGTAGTTTTGTTGAGAGGGCTTAGTTACCTCTCGACTGTGATATCTTAGTCCTCTAACTAGGGACTGAACCTACATCCCCTGCACTGGAAGGCAGATTCTTAACCTTCCAGACCACCAGTGAAGGCCATACCTGAATTCTTAAGTAGAGATTCAGACAACTGGCAAGCAGCTCAAGGTTTGAATTTAAATTTATGATAAATATGTTAAAAACTAAAATTAAAAAAAATGAGGCAATATTAACCTCCAGGAAAAATGTAAAGATTAATAATAAAGTTGAAATGATCCTAGTCTTTTCAATGGCACCGATTTGTATAGCACTTAGAAAGTTATACTAATGTGAACACTGAATCTAACTGACATTGTGCTTCAACTGTAGCGGAAGGATACGGGTGGGAAGCAAGTGTGTGTATGATGGGATGGGTAGAAGAAAGAGCTGCACCCTCAGGCCCAGCGTATCAATCATATATTTTCAAAGATATGGAGGTAAATAACAAACATAGTCTATAAAAGTACTGTTTTTCATAATAAATTTTCCATGGTCACTGCAGAACAATTTAGCTTTTATCATGTGTATGAATAACTGATGCCAGGAAAGATTGAGGGCAGGAGGAGAAGGAAGCGACAGAGGATGAGACGGTTGGATGGCATCACTGACTTAATGGACATGAGTTTGAGCAAACTCCAGGAGATTGTGAAGGACAAAGAAACCTGGCATGCTGCAGTTCATGAGGTTGCAAGTAGCAATTAAACAACAATTGACTGAGCAATTAAACAACAACAACAAAATAACTGATGAAAGGAAAAAGATTCCTTCATTTTTTGATGATTAGAATTTTCCAAGATTACTTGGAGAGTCCTCTTACATTGTTTAATTAAGAGCATTCACATGCAGCAATTCATAAGCAGAACACATATTACTGCTACATATATCTTTTAATTTTGTATATAGTAAAATGTTTGTTAAATCATCTTTAAAATCCCTTTAAAATCATCTCTTATTTAATGTATTCTGTATCCTTATGGAACTAGGCAGTTTCCCCAACTGAAAATGAAGTCTCAGACTGAGAAAAATTTTTCAAATTGTCTAAGGTCCCGTAGGAATTTGAGGAGAGTAATAAGATCGGAACACAACATTCCCAGTTCTTTGTCATCGTGCCACAAAATCATGTTGAATTTTCCCAAATATTTTAAAAATAATAAACAAAAACCCAAATAATTTGAGAATGCCAAAAAGCAAGAAAGAAGTAACAATGTTGGTACCATTATAAACTAATTATGCATATTTGACAAAGACTCATGAATTCCTTGTCAGATACAAAAACAGAGAAATAAATTTCCTCCAAAGCTGTGGCAATCCACAGTTTAATAAAGATTATAATGAATAAAAATAATAAGCAGAATGAGTGATAAGATCAAGTATATAAGGGGGATAAATATTATCCAAGGCTACAGTATATCTGTGAAATCAATGAAGGATAGACAAAGCTAAACACATACAAAAAAATCCAAACATGTACACACACCAAAATTTTATTCCAATTATTTCCCATTAATGGGACGGATTCTTTCTGTTTTTTATTAGCTGGGACGTCAGCTTAAGCTTTTAGATCAAAAAGCCTCCTCCATGGCTCAGCAGTAAAGAATCTGCCTGCAAATTCAGGACACACAGGAGACCTGGGTTTGATCCCTGAGTTGGAAAGATCCCTTGGAGGAGGGTGTGGCAACCCACTCCAGCATTCTTGCTGGGAAAATCCTGTGGACAGAGGAGCCTGGTGGACTACAGTCCATGGGGTCACAAAGAGACAACAACTGAAGCAACTGAGTGCCCACAATCATTTAAACTTAAATTTAAAAAAATTAAGTGTCCTGTATATGAAAATTCTCTTCCTTGGAAAAATATTAAGAGAATAGAAATAAGTGAGTAAATATAAATTTGACCTCAGGTTCCTCTTCTGTAAAATTAGGATAATCATACCCATCTCACAAGGCTGTTGTGACGGTTAAATGTAATAACCCATGGAAGCAATCTGAATAGTGCTTTATGCCACTTTGAAGGTAAACTCTAATTTCAATGCTTCTGCTTAGTTCTCTATACTGTTCTTCTATTTAGGAAAATACCTTAATATTTTAAAGTGAAGGCAGGGTCCTTAGGCATAGTCTGGAAGGAGAAAATTAAAGGAGGATAAAAAGAAGAAAAATTGCTCTGCATAATGTATTAACAGAAACTTTCAACTGTTGGGCACAGGAGTACAGACTGGAGATTTTGGGGGTTCTGGACAGGGAGTAGAGGAGTACAGTAGAAGGGAAGAAAGAGTGAGAAATAGTCTAAGATGAGAGCACAGTTGAAAACAGTTGTCTAATGATTAATTTTATTTTTCCTTTTCTATGTTGGGCATATTCCTCCTCCCCAAAATGTTCTGTTTAATTAAGCAAATTGCTATTTACCCGAGTCCTTTGTTAGCTGAGCTTTGGGAAATGAACAGGGGCCTGAGGATACAGGCCAAAAATAAGGTCACAGAGGCAAGGCAGTGAGTAAAGATTGGGCCTGAGAGTGAGAAATGATCAGATCCTACAAGCCTCTCCCATGCCTACACCATCCTAGAAATACCTGGGCATTGTGGAGGGCCTCAATTTCATGTCTAGACAGGAGGGAGCTGAGAATATTTAAGATTACCCTAGAAGGCTGGCAAATTTGGGCTTTTCAGGTTTAAATCAGCTGCTCTTCTTTTCTTTTGCTAGAATAACTTAATACACAAATAACTATATCAGAGTGACTCCCTTAACAAGGACACAAGATACCTAAGCTTTAATGACATAGGGGAATTGGATTAAAAAAAAAAAGTTTAGAACGTTGCTTCACAACATTACCTCAAACAATTATCACAAAAACTCTGAGACTATAGGACCCCTTTTTATTTTCAATGAGAAAAGTAGACCTCAGATATGATAAGGACCTTGTCCAAAGGACCATAGGCTTTCCATTTTACTACAACAAATCCAAACCTTAGAGGGAAAGAGAGAAGACAAATCTGACCTATTTCAAATATTGCCAATATCCCTTCTGAACAGATAAATTCACTTAAAAAATGGATCATATACTTAGTATTATTATAACTTCCATTTTAAGATATTAATGAGTGTGGCTTTGGAACTCCAAGATGTTTTCAAAATTTTTCAAAAAATTAATATACATTCCAAAATAAGTTAATGTAAAACAGAGAATGTCACTCACCATCCTGTTCTATAAGGATTAAGTCACTAGACAACCCACTCTAGTGTTCTTGCCCGGAGAATCCTAGGGACGGCGGAGCCTGGTGGGCTGCCGCCTATACGGTCACACAGAGTCAGACACGACTGAAGCAACTTAGCAGCAGCAGCAGCAACACTGGCTACTGTACTCACTGAATTTAGGACAAAGAACAGGATAAGGCCCCTCTGAGCTTTGGCAAAACAGACAAACAAGCCCTTAGATAATTATATATATTTCAAGAAACTTTTTATGAACTCGGATTCTTGCATCTTCCCATACTCAGAAAAGCAATAAAATTAGTAACTGAGATATCTATTCCTTATGGCCAGCACTAACTTTCTACAAAGATGTATGTTGGATTATATGCACTCCTTAGTCAAAATCACATAAATATCCTGGCTTCTTCTGCACCTTTTTGGACAAGGTCTTCAGAGCAATCTGAGAAGCTGTCTCCTGGGATATGGTCCTCAGTAAGACACTGAATAAAACTCAACTCACAGCTTTTACATTGTGTGTTTTTTTCCAGTCAACGTTAAGCTCGAGCTTGATTGTTTTATCAATATTTTTATAAAAGGACACATCCCCTTCAATCTGTTCCTCTTTTTCCCCATGATCTTTTAATAAGAGAAAAATTATTTTTAATAAACTCAGTTCTATAAAGAGGAAATATTTAAGCCAAAACGAAATAAAACCTAGTCTGGAAATATACCATCTTATTATCAAAGTACTGATGAGGTCTAAACACAAGAATGGGGCAGGAATTTTATGAATTTTAAAAGCAAATACTCTATGCAGAGCCAAAATAAATTGAACTTAGTAAATGAACCATTAAAGAAAAAAGAAAACTACAGTTTATCAATTTTCTGTTCCTGATAGAAATATATTTGCTGATGCATTCAAAAGACTATGCATGAATGATTGCCCAATATGTGGTTTTGCATCATGTCTTTAAATTTTGGGTTTCTTATAAGACCCACTGGAAGCATACAGAGAATCAGTTTGGGTACTAAATTTCTATTCCCCAAGTATGCAATTTCCACCCTCCACTCCCCATTGGTGGTGGCCCCCATTGGTGGTGGCTGCTATTCATATGCTTGGTATTGAAAAAACCAACATTTCCTTGCTTCCTGCTTGCTAGCTACAAGCAAAAGAAAAATCCATTGATTGAACACCAGTGTTAGTTAACTCAGTGTTTTGTCAGTCTTCCCGTTAACTTGTATTTGAGATAATTTGGTATCATTTTTTGTTAAAATAATAGCTGTTTTCGCTTACATGTTGAATGTATGAAAGATTTCCATGTATCCGTGCTTTACTAAGATTTAGTGTTGTTGCAGGAAAGGGGACCCCTTCCAGGGTCTGAAACTGGGCTCTTGTCTAACACTCAGAAGTGAATTGTCCGAGGAGACACGTGCTGACAAAGCAAGAGATTCTACTGAGAAAGGACACTTGGGTGGAGAGCAGTACGGTAAGGGGACCCAGGAGAACTGCTCTGCCACATGTCTCACAGTCTTGGGTTTTATGGTGATAGGATTAGTTTCCAGGTTGTCTTTAGCCAATCATTATGACTGAGAGTCCTTCCTGGTGATACACACCTTGTTCAGCCAATATGGATGCCAGTGAGAAGGATTCTGGGAGGTGGTCGGACATGTGGTGTCTCCTTTTGAACCCTTCTGGTTGGTGGTGGCTTATTAGTTCTGTGTTCTTTACCAGGACCTCCTGTCGTAAAACAACTCATACAAATGTTTACTATGGTGCCTGGCCATGGTGGGTGGTTTCAGTCAGTGTGCTTCCCCTAACAGTGCTACTGAATATAAGGCACCATTCTGCTAAAAATATTATACCAAAAATTAACAATGAAGTCCCAACCTGTACAATCACAGCATCATTTTAGCAATAATACAAAACAAACACAGACTGGAGTGAGCAACAACTACCGAACACATTGTGATGCTTCCATTACATTTCATTACCTGAGATCATTCTTTTTTGACAAATTTCATCTACAATCATTTTCTTTACCTGAGTTCAAATACAGGTAATTTTTAAAAAGCTGATCTATAAAAATCTCAAAATGGCAATCCCATAAAACAAAACTGCTGGAGTATAAGCACCTAATTCTACCACTTACCAGTCATATCTTGAATCTTTTCATACCTCACCACCCCTATTGATAAATGAAGATAATGACAGTAAACCTCATAGGATTATTGTGAGGTATAAGTGAAAATATGAATGGAAAAAATAGGGATCAGCACATAATGACTCAATCAACATTTGTTATTTATTGTTTCTGGGTTTTTTTTTTTTTTAAGGGTAATTATTCATGTGGAATGCATTACTTAAAATGCTTTTAGCTGTAAGTTTTAGGCCAAGTTAGAGTGGTTTAACACACAGAAGTTTGTTTTCTCACTTAATAAGAAATCAGGAGATTAGGCAGTTCCCTCAAATGCTCAACAATATCAGGATGCTAGTCAATGTTTCTGGAATTCTTTTGGTTTCTGTGCCCCCAACTCTGTCCACAATCACATGGCTATAGCATTACATGAGAGTATTCAAAGCAGCAAGGAAGAGGACAGGCAGAAAAGAGACTCATTTTTGCCCAAGGAGATTCTCTTTATGTCTCATTTTCCTGAACTGGTTGCAATGCTTACTTGTAGGCCAAGAAAGAATAAGATTCCTTATAGAGACTAATAAGAAATTATCCCCTGGGCCTGGTGCTAGGGGACTGCGACTCAAAATTGTAGTTCTGTTTGCAAGGTAGAAGAGTGAAAGGCATTAACAAGGCAAAAGAGGGTGGCTGAGTTTCAAGACTCCTTTGTGATAAGGCCTGACTAACAACATAGAGCTGAATTATTACCAGTCTGATAATTCTTCATCATTTCAAAAAATAGCAAAAGGAGGTGAGGACTTATTGTTTTTTCTTCTAAACAACAGAATAAAGAACAGGTCTATAAAATTGTATAAAGGGAATTTAATGTGTGTTGATAGGTCTTTTTCCTCAGTGGTGGTTTGTTTATTTTCCCTGAATCATCCAGGCTAGTATTTCCACTCCTAACTATATTCCATATGTTTTCCCACAGTCTCTCAACATACGTACAGATATTTTCTGTTTGTTATGTTTGTGTTTTTAAAAAATAGTTTGGCCAACAATCCCTGTCTAGTATGAATTACATTGAGAAATGGAGTATTTCCTGTCATATCATTAAATAAGGATGTCACAGTCACCAGCAATTCCAGCCCCTCAAATGTGAATTTCTGAGCCCTGACAGTACCCAGGAAGAACAATACCTGCTATCTGGCAGCCATGAGGCTGAAGCCACTCCCTATGGTGAGCACTGAGGAGCTAGGGGGAGGTGGGGGAGGATGTGAAAAACACATGATATTGGCCCCAGACAGCTGAGAGACATATAAAAGGAATGATTTCAGTGAGCCTAGACTCTTGCATCTTCCCATACTGATGTTCAGACTACCTGCCTTTTGTTGTAAATTTCTATGTAACCTCACTTCTTTCCCCGTCTCTTCAGAAAAGTTCACTTAGAGCTACTTGAGATGCTGTTTCTCAGCCTGGAGTCTTAAAAATTCCCACCAAATAAAACATAACTTTCAACTCTTAGGTTGTGATGATTTTTTAAGTTAACAACATATATATGTGAGAGAAAAAATTTTTCTTATCCTGTAAGATATCTTCCAACTCTGTCATTTTTGAAGTTCTACATACAGCTGATCTCCAAGAGACTTACTCAGCAACAAATGTTAAATGGATAAAAACGTAGGTAAAAATTGTGTATAAAACAAAGGAACGAAAAACCACACTAATTTGGAAATTATGCAAGTAGTCAATTTGAGAACTTAGTTCTTTAAAAAATTCAACGAATTTGATTACCTTTCATTGTGTATAATAGCCAAAAATAAAAACTTTTATTCACAGACTAAAATTGTTAGGTTCATCCTTAGTTTTGTAATTACTTTCCATTTGGCAGGATTCTATATCAGTATTCTTCATTTTCTTTTACATGCTCCTGCTTTCAGTATAACACACTCCCAATTTGTTGTGGATGTCCTTTTACACCAATTGTCTCTAAGGCATCATAGCATCTGTCAGTGATATAAATGTGCATGAGAACATCATATAATCACTAGTTCATTTTATCCCCACTTGGCTGTTGCAACTCCATATACCTAATACTACATTACAAAATGTTACTATATGAATCTATTCTAAAGACAAGAATACTGTGATAGAGTTTAAAAATATTAGAGACTTGTCAATACAGAAACAGAATCAAGTTCCTTTAAGAGGGAATGATTATCTGGTGAATTAAGTTGCATGATTTATCCCCATAAACGGCTTCACAAATGATCTCTATAACAAAGTTTTTCAGCACTTTTGAGAAGGTTTCAATAACTGCACTCTCTGTCCAAAGAATACACTGATCCAACTCTTCAATGGACTGGTTAATCTATAAGAAGAAGGTACATAACTCACTCACATGAGAACATGTTGATAAGAAAATGTACGGACTAGACATCTAGGCAATAGTTTCTTTTAAAATGTTATCCCGTTCAAAACACTCTGCTAAAAATTAAACCAAAACCTATGGATATGATGAGGCGAAATTAGGAAAATAAAAAAGCAACATGGCCATCAGCCCTGAGAGATGTGGTGACTATTCAGAGATTGTGATTTTTGGTCTCCTAGCTTTAATTGGCCTCCTGGGGTATGTAAAATGCTATTTGTTTGTCATACTCCTAGAGATCTTGGCACAAACTATTTACAGCTGTTTGGAGACTTAACATACAATGGAAAGGGCCTGCTGGGTCTGGCATTTGCTGATGCAGTCTCAGAATCAATGGAAAAGTCTTGCTTCTCTTTTGAGGTCCTCATAGTGAAGGATTTGCAGGCAATAAAGTGTACAAGAAGCTAAGAATCACCCTTAGCACAGCCAAAGTTCCTCTCTGCAGGGATCCAGGGATTCTGGTTAGTACACATTTTCTGCAGAGCCCTGGAACATTTTCACCTTCTTCACACGAATAACATATTTCACAATAAAAGACTTTACAATATTTTGCCTACGTTTGACACACAAATAGATTACAATATAAGAGCCCACAGCAGAGGTGGTGGCAGACTAGTAACCTGTGGGGCTGAATTCAATACACAGGCAATTTTTTCCCCTTTGGTTTGGACCCTCATAGTGTTTCATTTTACTTTGTTTAGTTAATTTGAATTTACTTGCCAACTTTTAAAAATCAAGACATTTCATATTAAAAAATTCACATTATTGATGTCTCTGGAAAAATTAGATATGGCAACACAAAGTCTGAGTTCCCACTTGGCGACAGATAACTGGGGCTGGATAGCAGCCACTCGCTTTTAAGAGGTCATTGAAGAAGGAATTCATAGGGTCTGGACTCAGTCTTAGGCCTGTTCATGCTGATCATGCTCAGCCACCTTTCCAGTGGATTCTGAACTCTGTGTTTAGTGCCTATGAAAACAACAACAGAAGGATAAGACCCCCTCCAGGCAGGGGAACCTTGAAGATTGTATCTAGGTTACTCATCGCCTAAGAGAAAACATACGCTAATCACCCCTTCCTCCAGACAGGCCATAAATTTTTCTATATCTATTAGAGTGTAACCTTGGGTTTATTGATTACCGGCTAACTGTTTGACTGTTGAGCACATGAGCACATAGCATGTGAATGAGGGGGTTATTGGGATTGTATTTTCCTTGGTTTATGTAAGTCTCAAGGAATTGGGGATGGTGGGTTTGGACACGTACACATGGGGTATAAAAGATTTTCACAAATGCTGGTTAGGGTCCTTGGCTAAGAGGAGACTCGGCCTTGGGCCCACGGGTGTAATAAACCGCACTCCAATATCTGCATTGTCCTTCTGAGTGAGTCTGTTTCCTGGAATGTGTGGTCGTGAGTCTCAAGTGCCAGAGCCCCTCTGAAAGGCCTCTAGCATTCATACCTCCTGACTGCCACTAGAATTATCAACCACTTCTATAAAGAACATGCCTTTAAAACACAGATAATAAGCATAAAGAACAATTAGGAATATGTCAACAAATTGAGAATTATGTTTCATTTGACAGACTTTCTGAGGACTTCAAGCCCAGGAAGCAGCTTCTTAAATATAAGAAGGACTGCTGGGGATATCTCCAAAGAGGTAAAAGAGGAGTTAGGATATACAGAGGTTTTTGCAACAAAGACTAGGTAGTTGGAACATCAGTTCAGTTCAGTCACTCAGTCGTGTCCAACTCTTTGCGACCCCATGAATCGCAGCACGCCAGGCCTCCCCGTCCATCACCAACTCCCAGAGTTCACTCAGACTCACGTCCATCAAGTCCGTGATGCCATCCAGCCATCTCGTCCTCTGTCGTCCCCTTCTCCTCCTGCCCCCAATCCCTCCCAGCATCAGAGTCTTTTCCAATGAGTCAACTCTTTGCATGAGGTGGCCAAAGTACTGGAGTTTCAGCTTTAGCATCGTTCCTTCCAAAGAAATCCCAGGGCTGATCTCCTTCAGAATGGACTGGTTGGATCTCCTTGCAGTCCAAGGGACTCTCAAGAGTCTTCTCCAACACCTCAGTTCAAAAGCATCAATTCTTCGGTGCTCAGCTTTCTTCACAGTCCAGCTCTCACATCCATACATGACTACTGGAAAAACCACAGCCTTGACTAGACGGACCTTAGTTGGCAAAGTAATGTCTCTGCCTTTGAATATGCTATCTAGGTTGGTCATAACTTTTCTTCCAAGGAGTAAGCATCTTTTAATTTCATGGCTGCAGTCACCATCTGCAGTGATTTTGGAGCCCAAAAAAATTAAGTCTGACACTGTTTCCACTGTTTTCTCATCTATTTCCCATGAAGTGATGTGACCGGATGCCATGATATTCGTTTTTTGAATGTTGAGCTTTAAGCCAACTTTTTCACTCTCCACTTTCACTTTCATCAAGAGGCTTTTTAGTTCCTCTTCACTTTCTGCCATAAGGGTGGTGTCATCCGCATATCTGAGGTTATTGATATTTCTCCCGGCAATCTTGATTCCAGCTTGTGTCTCTTCCAGTCCAGCGTTTCTCACGATGTACTCTGTATGGAAGTTAAATAAGCAGGGTGACAATATACAGCCTTGACGTACTCCTTTTCCTATTTGGAACCAGTCTGTTGTTCCATGTCCAGTTCTAACTGTTGCTTCCTGACCTGCATACAGATTTCTGAAGAGGCAGATCAGGTGGTCTGGTATTCCCATCTCTTTTAGAATTTTCCACAGTTTATTGTGATCCACACAGTCAAAGGCTTTGGCATAGTCAATAAAGCAGAAATAGATGTTTTTCTAGAAGTCTCTTTCTTTTCCATGATCCAGCGGATGTTGGCAATTTGATCTCTGGTTCCTCTGCCTTTTCTAAAACCAGCTTGAACATCAGGAAGTTCACGGTTCACGTATTGCTGAAGCCTGGCGTGGAGAATTTTGAGCATTACTCTACTAGCATGTCAAAAAAAAAAATGCCATTAAAGTAAACCAGGTATCTCAAGTTAATTAATTTAGCACTTTTCCATGTACAGGAAGATGCAACAGTCTGGGCTCATTGAAATTATTCCTTTGATATGAACTTCAGGTATCTAGGGGCTTCCCTTATGGCTCAGCTGGTAAAGAATCTGCCTGCAATGCAGGAGATTTGGGTTCCATCCCTGGCTTGGGAAGATGCCCTGGAGAAGCGAAAGGCTACCCACTCCAGTATTCTGGCCTAGAAAATTCCATGGACTGTATTGTACATGGGGTCGCAAAGAATCAGACACGATTGAGCAACTTTCACACTTTCACTTTAGGTATCTAGAGTCAGTATACTGAGTCCCATCAGGGTGTACCACTGTGAGTGGCTGAGTGGCTGACAGCCTTGTAGTGGGGAGCCTGTTGGTCTCCAACATGAGTTCCCTCAGGGCTCATTGTTGGGGGCGGCAGTAATGAGCTTGATGACTGCAACATCATTTGTTTACTGATAATGCAGGCAACATTTTTCATTCACAAATATTACACCAAACACAACCACCTCTTAGCTTGCTTAAGCAATATTTTCCTATTTTGTTTAAGACTTTTTTAAAAGAAGTAAAACATTATAAGTTCAAGCTTTCTGTTTATCCTTCCAAATTTCAATCCTCTTTATCCAACTATGTATATAGCCACTATTTGAATATACTCAAGTGCTTTATATAAAGTGTCATAATATTTGCATATAACCTGAGGCTATACGCTCCCATGTACTTTTATGGGAGTCTAGATTGCTTGTCATACCTAACAAGACAAGTCTAGATTGCTTGTCATAGCTAATACAATGTAAATACATGTAAATAGCTGTAAATACAATGTAAATGGTTGCTTACTATTGTTTAGTTGCAAAATCATGTCCAATACTTTTGTGACCTCATGGACTGTAACCTGCCAGGCTCCTCTGTCCATAGGATTTCCCAGGCAAGAATACAAGAGTGGGTTGCCATTTATTTCTCTAAGGGATCTTTCTGATCCAGGGATCAAACCCATCTCTCCTGCATTGACAGGCGGATTTTTTTTTACCACTGAGCCAACTGGGAAACCCAAGCACACCAGAAATTCAAGTTCTGCATTTTGAAACTTTCTAAAAAATTTTCCCCAAATACATTCAATCTTCTGTGGACACAAAGGGCTGCCTGTATAGTTCAGTTTATCCATTTTTCTATTGCTCAAATTTATGTAATTTGCAATTTCCCTCTGTTTCAGACAATCTTGCTGTGAACATTCCTATGCAACATTCTTGTGTACATATTCGAGAGTTTCTTTATGATATACCTAACAAGGAACTGCTAAGCCTTGAGGTGTACTTCTCAGTTAGTCAGTTCAGCCACTCAGTCGTGTCCAACTCTTTGTGACTCCATGGACTGCAGCACACCAGGCTTTCCTGTCCATCACCAACTCCTGGAGCTTCCCAAACTCATGTCCATCACATTGCTGATGTCATACAACCATCTTATCCTCTGTTGTCCCCTTCTCCTCCTGCCTTCAATCTTTCCCAGCATCACGGTCTTTTCAAATGAGTCAGTTCTTCACATCAGGTGGCCACAGTATTGGAGTTTCAGCTTTAGCATCAGTCCTTCCAATGAATATTCAAGATTGATTTCCTTCAGGATTGACTGGTTGGATCTCCTTGCAGTCCAAGGGACTCTCAAGAGTCTTCTCTAACACCACAGTTCAAAAGCATCAAGTCTTCATTGCTCAGCTTTCTTTATAGTCCAACTCTTATATCCATACATCACTACTAGAAAAACCATCTTTGACTAGACGGACCTTTGTTGGCAAAATAATGTCTCTGCTTTTTAATATGTTGTCTAGGTTGGCCATAGCTTTTCTTCCAAGGAGCAAGCATCTTTTAATTTCATGGCTGCAGTCACCAGCTGCAATGATTTTGGGGCCCAAGATAGATACTGCCAAATTTCTCTCCAATACTATTTTATATAATTTAACCTTCTATTGATAGGGTCAGAGTAAAGGGACAAAGTAGGTGGTTAGTTAATCCCACTAGGGAATTGTTTGTGGAAGGCGATGGCAACCAACTCCAGTATGCTTACCTGGGAAATCCCATGGACAGAGGAGCCTGGCAGGTTATCATCCATGGGGTCACAAAAAAGTCGGACACAACTTAGCAACTAAAACACAACAAAAGGGAACTGTAAACAGAAAAATAGGGGAGACCCCTGTAAATTAATTATCACTCAAAAAAGTAGGTTTGCTTAACCACAAAACCAAGCAAGCTTGCTTAGCAACAAAACTATGCAACAGAAGCATGTGACATGCCCCCAAACAATAAAACAATGATGGCGTGAGACCCACATCCTGCCCAGTGAGCTCTGTAAATTAATGATCCATAGGACATGCTCTCTCTATACATAAAAAACAATAATTTGTGCATCTAGCTTGACCATAAAGGGACAAGAAAACTCCCTTGCCCAATTTGAAGGAGGAGCTGAAGATGGAAGCATGACATCTATTTAAGAAAGATGAAGTTTTTCTCACCCTCCCCACTTTTCCTTTGATTATAAAACTGTAGCCAAGATCACAGGGTGTGGTATTTTTCACCAGCCCATGTGTAAGCCTCACAAGAGTCCTATTCTAATAAATTTATTTTTACCTATCACTTTGCCTCTCACTGAATTCTTTTCTGTGCTGAGACACAGGGGACTGAAGTACCAGAGCTCTCTAAACCACAAACAGTTTAACTATGAGTTTAACTATGAGCGTCCCTGATAATTCCTCTTTCATATGAATACCTGTCACTTTTCCACTTTTTGCCAATTTAATGGGAGTAAATGGTATTTTGTTATTGTTTTAACTTGTATTTTCTTGATTACTAGCAAGACTGAGCATCTTTTCATAAATTTATTTAGGTCTTTAATCAACTTAGTATTTATCTTTGAACATAAGAATCTAATCTTATTCTATTTTTCTATGTGAATATCCATTTGTCTCAGCACAGTTTACTGAATAGCCCACGCTTTCTCCAAGTTTATAATGCCACTGATGAATATACAGAGTTTTGGGGCTATCAGCTCTGTTGCATTGGCCTATTTGTTTCTGTGTCAGTCTCATACTGTCCTAACTGCTGTGCATTTAAAATAAGTTTCAGTGCTTTGTAGAAAAGGTCTCTCCTTTCCTTCCTCCTACTGCTCCTTCTTTAAAATTATTATTTTTTAATTTTGCTCGTCTACATAAATTACCTTTTCAATTTTCTAAAACTAACAAAATCCTGTTTGGATCTTGATCAGAATTTCAAAGAATATTCAAGATCTATTTGAGGAGGATGAAAATGTTACAAAAGAGGGTCTTCTTACTCATGAACATGGTATGTTCTCCATTTGTATAGGAAATTGTCAACAAGGTTTTATAATTGTTTTTATAAACTTTTGCTCATCTTTAAAAATTTAATGCCTCGATTCCTTATAAAATTTAATCTATTAAATTACTTATTTCTATTCTTTCTGAGGAGTACACAGTGGGATTCTCAACCAATTTGGGGGAATTGGTCTTGAATCTAGCAACCTTCCTCATTTCTATTATCAGTAACTATAGTTCATTTATAGAGTCCTTAGATTTTCTATTAAGATAATCAAATGATCTTGGTATAATAAGAATTTTATTTCTTCTTTTTCTAGCCTTAAACTTTTGGATCCTTTCCATTGAATAGAATTAACATCCCTGGGTATTCTTACCTTTTTTAGCACACATGCAATTTTGAAATTTTATTTGAACTAACACTTAACTTATTAAAACAAAGGAATAAACTTTTCTGGTATTTTCCAACAGCTCTCAATATTGGTTTAACTAATTAATTACCTTAAGAGACATTTGCTACTCAGACTATTACAACAACAGCCTAACAAAACTTTTAAATTCAACATTTGTCCCTATATCACTAACTATTTAAAAATGTAAATAAGATCACAACATGCCCCTGCCTAAAACTCCTCAATGACATTCTGTTGTACTATACAGTAAAATCTGAACTTCTCCTAATGCACAATCTCCAGTCTCAGTTCTTACTCCTAGGTCTTACCAAGGCCAAAGATTTTACCTCTCTTAAGAATCTTCCCTGATCCCTTTATTTAAAATATTTCCTCCACTCTATCCTATCCTCCTCCTACTGTTTCTGTTTAAAACTCATCCTGTTTTTTCTATTCTAGCACATTTCACATTCTGAAGTTATTTTGTTTATTTGTTTATTTGTTTATTTCCTGTTTCTTCAACTAGAGAATAAGTTTCATGAAGACAGCACTTCTCTCTGTTGTTCACATTAGTATCCCCAGCGCTTAGAAATGGTTGATACATAGTTGGTGTTAATACATTTTGAATGAATAAATGAAAAGATAGTTCTTCCTCCTTCTACCTCATAATTATTCCATATGTAAGCTCTAACTCTGCCTTGATTCCAAAGAAGAAAATGATCAGATATTAGAAAATATATCAAGAATAAAGTTCAAACTTCTATAGATAGCTATTTAAAAATGTGCAGTCAGTTCAGTTGTGTCCAAATCTTTGAGACCCCATGGACGGCAGCACTCCAGGCTTCCCTGTCCATCACCGACTCCTGGAGTTTATTCAAACTCATGTCCATTGCGTCACTAGTGTCATACAACCATCCCAATCTCTGTCATCCCCTTCTCCCGCCTTCAATCTTTCCCAGCATCAGGGTCTTTTCAAATGAGTCAGCTCTTCGCATCAGGTAGCCAAAGTATTGGAGTTTCAGCTTCAGCATCAGTCCTTCCAATGAATATTCATGACTGATTTCCTTTAGGATGGACTGGTTGGTTCTCTCTACAGTCCAAGGGACTCTCAAGAGTCTTCTCCAAACACCACAGTTCAAAAGCATCAATTCTTTGGTGCTCAGCTTTCTTTATAGTCCAACTCTCACATCCATACATAACTACTGGAAAAATCATAGATTTGACTAGACGGACCTTTGTTGGTAAATTAATGTCTGCATATCTGAGATTATTGATATTTCTGCCGGCAATCTTGATTCCAGCTTGTGCTTCATCCAGCCCGGCATTTCACATAATGTACTCTGCATATAGGTTACACAAGCAGGGTGACAATATACAGCCCTGACATACTCCTTTCCCAATTTGGAACCAGTCTGTTGTTCTATGTCCGGTTCTAACTGTTGCTTCTTGATCTGCACATGGATTTCTCAGGAGGCAGGTACGGTGGTCTGGTCTTCCCATCTCTTTCTGAATTTTCCACAGTTTGTTGTGATCCACACAGTCAAAGGCTTTGGCATAGTCAATAAAGCAGAAGTAGATGTTTTTCTGGAACTCTCTTGCTTTTTTGATGATGCAGTGGATGTTGGCAATTTGATCTCTGGTTCCTCTGCCTTTTCTAAATCCAGCTTGAACATCTGGAAGTTCACAGTTCATGTTTAAAAATGGGTATTCCCCAAATTTAGGAAGCTAAGCAAATGCATTTCTACTGGATGGGCAGCCTTTCCAGGTGAGCTGGTCCTCAGGTTCTAGTCTAATCTAGGCTCTCTGGGGATAACATGGCTTCCTGGCAGTAGAACTATGCCCCTCACAGTGGTTATACCACTGTCCCATAAGTCTAGGTCTTTTCTTGACTATGGATAATTGTGGGATATAGGTCCCTGCTTTATGACTCTTGGGACTCTTTCTTTCATGTTTTATTGACTCCTTCCTCTCAGAGTCTTCCCTCAAGAAATTCCTCTACCATCTACAGGCTTCCTCTCACAAATATTCAAGTTTATTTCACTTCTAAAAGATAATGGTTGTCAAAAAGATAGTAGGTTTAGAATCCTAGTCCTTTACAATCTAAAACTTGTACACTCTACCTTCAGAACTCACAAAGTCTAGACTTTAAAAATATTGTGACATTCTATCCCTGGAGACTTCACATCGTACTCCAAATCCATACTCATCTCCACAGGGTAAGAGTTGGAGTAAATTATGCTATGACTTCAACTATGTAAACTAGTGTAGGAGAAGAAGCTAGGATTGAGGTGGAGGCTGAAACCAGAGAATCCAAGCCAACAGAGAGGTCTGAAGTCAGGTCCAAACAACATATTAAGTTCATTGTGATCTAGGAAGCCATTCTGTCCTGTGTTACAACTCTAGAAATGGGGAGAGGGCAGTATCAGAAGACAATCAATATTTGAAGTCAGGCAAAAATTTCTATTATGTCTATTTATGTTTTTGTTGTTGTTCAGTAACTAAGTGGTGTTTAACTCTCTGCAACTGCAAGGATTATATCACACTTCACTATCCCCTGTACTTCACTATCTCCTGGAGTTTGCTCAGATTCATGTCCACTGAGTTAGTGATGCTATCTAACCATCTCACCATCTGCCACCCCCTTCTCCATTTGCCTTCAATCTTTCCCAGCATCAGGGTCTTTTCCAATGAGTTGGCTCTTCACATCAGGTGGCCAAAGTATTGGAGCTTTAGCTTCAACAACAGTCCTTCCAATGAATATTTAGCATTGATTTCCTTTAAGACTGACTGGTTTGAGCTCCTTGCAGTCCAAGGGACTCTCAAGCGTTTTCTCCAGCATCACAATTCAAAATCATCAATTCTTCAGCACTTAGCCTTCTTTACGGACCAACTCTTACATCCGTACATGACTACTGGAAAAACCATACCTTTGACTTTAAGGACCTTTGTTGGCAAAGTGCTATTCATGTAGAATTCATTAATTAATGTCATCAAGAGAACAGGTAATAAAACAGTTGAGAAGTTATCATCTACTATGCACATCAGTCTCCCTCATAGCTCAGTCCGTAAAGAATCCACCTGCAATGCAGGAGATCTGGGTTCAATTCCTGGGTCGGGAAGATCTCTTAGAGAAGGAAATGGCAACCCACTCCAGTATTCTTACCTGAAGAATCTCATGGACAGAGGAGCCTGGCACGCTACAGTCCAGGGGTCACAAGAGTCGGACATGACTTAGTGATTAAACTACCACCACCATATACATCAACCAGATCAATAAGTAAGACTCAACCCCTTTTTCTGCCATATGTCCTTCATTTAGGCAGTAAACTCAGCCTTATTATTTCAGTTTTTAAGATGTCCAGAGGCAGGTTGTTCCAAAGTTATAAATTTAGCAGCTCAAAGCAATTGTCATGGACCCGGGATTTTTCCTTCTTTCCCCTCTGCCATCTTTTGTATGTTGCTATTCAACCAGATCAGCAGTCAACAATGTCACCTGTCAGCAAAGGAGATGCTCTTCTGCGACGTCCCCAATAAAAAGCCAGTTATTCCTTTTCGAGACCCCTGTACTGTATAACACGTAATACTGCACGCTTTAAAGTGTGTTTATTTCCTTCTATATCATATGTTCCTGTCCTAGTTATTGCTACATTCCTATTGTTGAGCATAGTTGCCTGGCATGTAATAGGTATGATTACATGTGGAATACATGAACAGAGCCCACTATGCGGTTTCTTACCTAGGGATTCCTCTCAAAACCCAAAATATCACAATGCCTTGTGTGTCCCAATTATGTCCCTCCCTTCTCCCTTTTGTTTTCATCACTTCCATTACTCTATTCTTCAGCTGCTGCCTCAGAGGTTTAATCTCTGGATTTCTCTAGGCCAGCAAGGTATTCATCTGGGACAAATATGCTCTCTATAAGCGAATGTCCTTCAAGACATTTATTTTCTTTACCTATTTTTCAGCATTCCCAATCTCCAAGACAGATCTTTTAACTTAAACATTGCCTCACAGCTGGCAGAGTCTGTCCAGACCCACTGAACTCCAGCTCACTACGAAAACCAATAATTCACTGGTCTAAAACATGGGCAGCAGGGCAGGGGGCTGCCCCTCTGCAGCTGCAAGGGAATTTTGTTTGAGAAACTCTAATTCTTAGTGACATATTTAGTATAGTCCCATTTTTCCCCTTAACTTTATTGCCTCATCAGTAAAACTGAAACTTTCTTCAAGAACTGAGAGTAGCTAGGAAATGAAATCACATGGATAGTATAGTGGTTGCTATGTATTTGTCTTCCCCTTCCTCTTCAGAAATTCAAGTTCTATGAGGAAAAAAAAAACCAAAAAACAAAACGAAACAGCTACACTGTCAATAAAATATATGGCAATTTCTGATGGAGAGTAACAGTTAAAAGAAGGAAAAAAATAGAAAACTTGAGACTTTGGGCAAGATTTGAGAAAGAATGAGATTTTTCAGGCCAATTTGAAATTGGAGCAATGCCAACCTAACTACTGACATCATTGAGTTAGTATCAGTGTATTAACAGCTGTCTTGGTGAAGTTCGTTTCTCAAACTGATATCCAGTTGGCATGTAGTTGACTGTAGTAAACAAAGGCAATGGGAGAGGGGAGAGCGGGTGAGGCTGCATCGAGTCAGACAGAATAAACTGTGAGATGTGTGTGGCTCAAATACTATGCTTATGTCCTGCAAATTCTGGACACAGTGCAAGAAGAAACATATTGCAATCAAGATTTCAATCCCGTTAACAGAGGCAGATTTGATGGAACTAAATTCAGCTTAAATTTTAGGCTCTCTTCACTTATACAAGTCCCTCCTAAGGACTAGTACTTTATTTACATTATTTTTTTCAAAAGGTCTCCCCCAATTATATGAGCACCAAGCTCTAAAATACCTACATCTTCCCCTGATAGTTATATTTAATTTTTAAGAGGCTCCCAAAAGATATCAACCAAGGTTGTAATTAAATACCAGTTTAAAAGGGAGTGTGAAGTACTGAAATTCAGACAAACAAATAAATAAAGCATATAATTCAACAGGTACTTGTAAACCCTGATTAAGAGGTTTTAGATGCTCTCTCTTTAAACATAATATAGATCACTGAGGAATCAAGACATAGGCACATAAAAATAACTACTGTAATTAAAACTGAAAATGGGAGTTATCAGTTTAACAAATGCTGATTAATTATGAATTCTGTGCCAGGCATTGCACTAGGTACTAGGAACCCAATAGTTACTAAAACATACATGATCAGCTTTCATGGAGCGCCTAAAGTCCAGTAGGAAAAAACCTTTAAGAAACAAATGAATGAAAGAAATTTTTTTTAATTGCAACAAGTTCTGTTAAAGAATCAGGTTGCTAAAACGGAAATTAAAGAAGAAACTTCTTTTGCACATTTCAGAACTGGGTAGTCTATGAAGGTCTGCTTGAGAAACTGACACACCTAAAGGAGAGAAGAATCAGTTATGAAAAAACTGAGGATCTGAGGTAGGAAATAGCTTGGCCCCAGTGAGCAACAGACGGGGAAGGCAATGGCACCCCACTCCAGTACTTTTGCCTGGAAAATCCCATGGATAGAGGAGCCTGGTAGGCTGCAGTCCATGGGGTCGCTAAGAGTCGGGCACAACTGAGTGACTTCACTTTTACACACTGGAGAAGGAAATGGCAACCCACTCCAGTGTTCTTGCCTTGAGAATCCCAGGGACAGGGGAGCCTGGTGGGCTGCCATCTATGGGGTCGCACAGGGTCGGACACGACTGAGGTCACTTAGCAGCAGCAGCAGCAGCATTGAGCAACAGAAAGGAAGGCAATGTGGATTTAATACACTATGGGGCCAGAGACATAAGACGAGGATAAAGATTCACGGTTTATTCTACTCGCACATAAAGAATGTGGAGTACTTGCTATATTTACATTTCCTTTGTAACTTGGAAACTGGGGCTTGGAAAACTGACCTTGGTTCTTAGACCACAGTAGTATAAGATCCAGCCATTGTATTTTCCATGAGTAGTTTGTTAAAGTTAGCATAAAAGAAGAAAAATTAAGTATGCATTATTTTACAAAGGTCTTACATTTCATTCTCTCTCTCTCTAAAAAAAGTATGTATCCTTGTTGATTTGTGTTTTTATTAAGTTAGAAAACGGTAAAAACCTGCCTCCTTAGTGTACCACTTAAGAAACATAGTAATTGTGGACCAATGCTATCAATTCATCTGGGTTATAAAAGAATGAGTAAGGCTGTACTCTACTCTACCTTTGGAAGATGCTACCCCACAGACCTGTGAACCACAGATGAATCTTATTTTATCTTCCCCTCTTAAGACAGAGATGGAGTGTGACAGGAAGAGCAATTGCAACTGTCTTTTGGTAAGAATATTTTCATTGACTTCTTTCTCTTAGAGTTTTAAATCCCCCTTTCACTTCTTAATTAAAGAACCAATCAATGAAGACTTAGCAAAGAGTATGCAGACAGGGGCCTGATTGTATTTGGACTTGGAGCCAGTGACTTGGAGACTAAATTTTGTTTTAAATCCCACTGCTGGGCATACACACCAAGGAAACCAGAATTGAAAGAGACACATGTACCCCAATGTTCATCGCAGCACTGTTTATAATAGCCAGGACATGGAAGCAACCTAGATGTCCATCAGCAGATGAATGGATAAGAAAGCTGTGGTACATATACACAATGGAGTATTACTCAGCCGTTAAAAAGAATTCATTTGAATCAGTTCTGATGAGATGGATGAAACTGGAGCCGATTATACAGAGTGAAGTAAGCCAGAAAGAAAAACACCAATACAATATACTAACACATATATATGGAATTTAGAAAGATGGCAATGACGACCCTGTATGCAAGACAGGAAAAAAGACACAGATGTGTATAACGGACTTTTGGACTCAGAGGGAGAGGGATAGGGTGGGATGATTTGGGAGAATGGCATTCTAACATGTATACTATCATGTAAGAATTGAATCGCCAGTCTATGTCTGACGCAGGGTGCAGCATGCTTGGGGCTGGTGCATGGGGATGACCCAGAGAGATGTTGTGGGGAGGGAGGTGGGAGGGGGTTCATGTTTGGGAACGCATGTAAGAATTAAAGATTTTAAAATTTAAAAAATAAAAAACTAAAAATAAATAAATAAATAAAAAAATAAACATGGACTACAAAAAATAAAAAAATAAAAAAAATACAATGGAAAGCCATCAAAAATGTTTTCTTGGAAAATTATATGGTCCAGTTCATGTTTTAAGAAACTAAATGTTTTAAGAAGTAGCACATATTTATAAGAATAACTCCATATTTATAAGAATTAGAGATTAGTGTGTGCTGATCATAGAGAGGGGGGACTTCTGAGTGGAGATAAACCAGGGACTTTAAATGATGGGTAAAATTATATAAGCATGGGAGAGAATAATAAAGGGCATGAATGGTAAGTGCAATGAAATAAGAAAAGGCTTTGAGTGGGCTGGAGTGGGAGAAGCTAGGGAGTATGCCCACCTGACTGAAATATACTAAGTTTTGATCAAATTGTAATGGACTCTGCACATCAGACTCTAAAAATGTCATATTCATGATGCAGCAGAAATAAATCTTCAGAAATGCAAATCTGGTGGAAATCTGAGAGAGGTTTCATTTGAAGGTAGAGAAAGACATAGAAAAAATGTAATATGGAAAATCTTAGCAACAAAATGCAATCTGAGGTGGAATATACATTTTCTTTTTTACTTCCATTTAAAACTTAAATAAACCTGGCAATGGTTTTGTTATTTTCTGATTAGCATGCCAGGGTGAAATAGAGAGCAAGACCAGGATAAATGCTGCTGGAGCTAGGGTTAGCTGTAGGAGAAGTCCCAAAGGAAGGCGACAAGAATCAAAATCACAGTGAACATGGCAACTTGGGCTTGGGTATGATTCAGTGGTATTCAGTGAGCCTAATATGGAAGGTGGGGTATGGTGGTTGGTGTCATGGATGTGCTGATATAATCAGTAGTCAGTATTGTGAGAGTCAGATATGTAGTTCTAAGTGGGTGGCAATGAAGGAAAGAAGACCAGAAAGAAGACTGGCAGGCTGGGTCATTCATTAAAATCCATGATGGAGGTTAATGAATATACTCAGTCTTAGTACAAGTATCCAAGACTGCATTTTGGGTATTTTGACTTCAAGCAGGTAAAATGTTAATTAAATACCCCAGCCATTGGGGAAAGAGGACACATAACACATTCATTGCAAGCCTTGGTTCCAGTGGTCTCAGAGTCTGGGCAAACCTGAGATTACTTAATGCAGGGAGGTGGTATGGTCTACTGCAAAAGAGTCCAGGGACCTGGAATCACAGCTTGGTTTCTCTCTGCCACTTACTAGCTGGATGACAAGTTATAAATCAATCTGAACCTCACTTTCTTTTTCTAAAATATATGGATACAAATATACCTAAATAGCATGGTTGCTAGGACAATGCTTGTAAAAGTACTTGATACAGAAAATGATTTGTTAAATGGCAGCTTATAAAAGGAAAGTAATGATATGAGAAAGTAATGATGTCATTAGCAAAAATAGTCTGGAGCCTTTATCAGTTGTTACCCTGAAGGAGTTTAATACAACCCTAAATACCTATTCATTTCCCAAGTGCTCTGAGATAAAGAGATCGTACGGATAAATTTAAGTATTGTGTCTCTGCCTACTGGGCTACAAATGGGGATATACTGATGGTAAATAACGAGGAACACCAGACATAATGGTTCAGAACTGTGGAGTAATTCCTTGGTGAGCCTGATATTTATATTTATCTCTGGAACACTGCTATCTCATGGCATTTTGGAAAAGGCTGCTCAGAGTCAAAAGAAAAACTCATCAAAGTATCAGCTCCTTATGAAGACATTTGAAAAATAATAGCACTGAATCACTTGGCAGTTGGTGCAGGGCAAAGTGTTCCACAGTAATGAATATGTACATGGGAAAACTCAGTATGCTTACAGGAGAGACTTTAAAAGACTGACATGCTAAGTTGGGGTCTAATGAAAGCAAACTTATCTATAAAAGCAAAGTTATTATAGAAAAGAAATGGTGGGTATTTAGCAAATGATGTAGTAGATCTATCGAAAATTCCTTAAAAAATTAAGCAGAATTATTCAGATGGAATATGATCCCAAAGGAGAGAAGAGATTGTTAAAATCTCTTTAAAATTCCCTCCATATATTCGCCTAGAACCTATATTTCCACTATCATAGCATTTACCAATCTAGAATGTAATTGACCATCTGTCTATTTCCCTCATGAATTAACAAGATTCAAGAGGATATCAATCTAACCTGTCAACAGTTCTCTTTACAATCCCCAAGGTCTAGCACAGTGTTTGGCAGAGTAGAGGCTCAATAAATACTTGATATTAAATAAATAATTAATCTAGCACCATAGAAAACACTGTATCTCCTTATGGAAGATACAGTATTTACAAGAAATTTGGTAGGTGAAGAAAAATAAAAAGAAAAGAGGCAATGCAACACAGAGGCAGATACTTTTTTTTTTTTAGTCTCAATGCTTCATGTCTAAAAATGGGAAACCAACTTCTTCATCTGATTCTGATGAAAAAGAGAAGAGATAAAGAAATTTTAAGTTGTAGATTAGTATAGTTATAAATTATGACCACAGCAGCTAGAAATCTGATTCAGGTTTAACTTATGGCAAAATATAGTGGTCATTTTATTTAGTTTATGACTTAAAAAGATAAATATTATTGGTTGTTTTAGATTTAGGATCCAATCTTGAAAAACTTTACACAAAAAGGAGAAAGAATCTTCCAGTATAAAATGAAAATATAATCAGGAACAGTAAAAACAATACAGTTGTTAATTTGGCCCTGAAGAAGACAAGATTCCAGGTTCACAAGCCTCACAGACTAACTCTGACAGATGTGACCCATGGGAGATGTAGGATGACCTGGAGGTGTTGGAACTGGACGTATACATCTATTGCTCTAGGTTACAGCTAGATGATTTAAGAGACCCCAAAGCTAATGAATATCACAAGGAACCAGAAACTCCCTTGACAGCCATGTATATATGTGTAAAATAACAAAGAATCTGAATGCAAGTGTTTGTACTGCATCACTCAGTCTGAAATTCTATCTAATTCACTCAAGCCCAGAGAAATGTGCAGCTTTAGCAAAAATCGCTCCCTTCCTTGAAACAAAATATTAATGTTACCACTGATGCACCCACTTTTCAAGGCATTCTTCATTTCAGATGTTCTTAATAGAACTCTGACACTGAATCCAATCAATCCATATTAAAGGGACAGCAATAGGATTTGACATGTCTTCTGGAAAATTACATGTCCTAATATAAAATCTGGGCATTTGCCACAGAGTTATTTTGTATTAAGTGAAAACTGCTGCTTCGGAAAACAAAAAATGTTGCCTGAAGAAAATTTGGAACTTTTTATTCAGCTTAATTTGATAATGAAATTCAAAAAATGAGGCAGGATATTGCTTTTTCTATGCTGATATTAATGCATCAAATGAAACTACTTTTGCTATTTGTGTCCTTGTGTTTTCTGTGATACAGTTTATCCCATATTAAGACTAACTTTAAAACAATAAACTTTTTCAAAGTAATAAAATATAGCTTGAGGGAAAAAGTTAAAGTTTGGGTGGACTGGGCTAATTGGACAACCAGACTTATTACACAGTCTCTTTTTAGAAAGACTGTGGTTATATTGTGGATAGTCTATATCTTCTTCTAAGATACAAAATATTGTTACTTGACACCAAGAATAACTGAATTCATTAACTTCTGCCTGATATAATGTATGCCTTTAATGTTAGAGTCATCATGTTCAAGATTTGGACACTGAAAAAGGCACTGAATATTTACTGTAGCCCTACATCTTTAATAATTGCATTCCTTAATATATACTGATTTGTACTGGCCAAAATCTGCTTGCTAATACCATTAATTCAATTCAATCCACGTTTGTTCAGTTTTTCATAAGAAAAAACACAAACTCAAAAATCTCATATTGGCAAAGCCACATTTAGTAATAACGGACGAAAAGAGCATGAAAGTTCAAAATTTGTAGGCATCTGCACTCCATGCTCTATGACAGTTAAGCCTTGGCTGGCCGGAAAGAGTCTAAGTTTTGCTTGATCTCCATAGCTTCTGCTTTTCTACCCAAACTCTTGAGTTCAGATAGCTCCAGAAATTGGTCCAGGATTGTCTTCTTTTCAGTCTAGGCTCTACCCCTAGATAATCCTTCCTCCGTACATCACAGACCACTCACCCACTCTCCAACTACCTTTTATATCTCCACTTAGATGTTACAAGTCCATTTTTAGAACCTATTCTCCACCAGATTATATTTTAAAAATGTGAATGAGATCATATTTATTTTCTGGCTGAATTTCTTCAGTGGCTTTCATTTCTCTTAAGATTAAAATTCAAATTATTTACCATGGTCTAAAAGGCCTAATGATTTCTTTCTAATTTTTCATGTCCTATCTCATCACTCATAGCTATTCTGGTTTTCTTTTTCTTCCTTGCAGGAACTAAATCTTTTGCTCTTTATAGGCCTTTACACCAGCCCCTGGACTGCTCTGCTTTTCCCATAGCTGTTCACCTGTGCTGCTTACCTTCAACCTTGGGTCTAGAAGCAAAGACCACCCTCTTAGAGGCTTTCTTCGACCACCTTCCTAACATCTCTTTTTCCATTTGCTTTTCTCCTTGTCTACCTTTTTTTCATCTTAGTGCTAACAACCATCTGAAACTATCTTCATTTTTAAATATTTTGAATTCTATAAATGTGCTTCTGTTCTCCCACCGTTCCTAGTTGTGACCTACTCCCTCTTCAGCCAGAGGCCTCCATTCCCTAAGGAAGGATTAGGGTTGCTATTGTGTGAATGTAAGGAAAAGATAGAGTCAGGGTTCTGCTGACTTCAGCAACAACAGCTAAGAAACACGAAGCCATTTGGCATTTATTTATTTGGCTGTGAGGGGTCTTACTGAATCAGTATGGATATTCACTGGGGCATGTGGGCTTAGTTGCCCCAAGGTATGTGGGATTCTAGTTCCTTGACTAGGGATCAAACTTGCATGCCCTGCATTGGAAGGCAGATTCTCAACCACTGGACTACCAGGGAAATCCTAAAGCCTTTTGATTTTAAAAGAAAGGGTTTTTTCAAAAAGACAACCTATTGATTGGGAGAAAATATTTGCAAATGATATAGAAGACAGGTACATTTTTGGGCTTCCCTGGTGGCTCAGACGGTAAAGAATCTGTTTGCAATGCAGGAAATCCAGGTTCAATCTCTGGGTTGGGAAGATTCCTTGGAGAAGGGAATGGCTACCCACTGGAGTGAGAAAGATCTGCAGTGGGAAAGACTGAGGCAGGAGGAGAAGGGTACGGCAGAGGATGAGATGGTTGGATGGCATCACCGACTCAATGGACATGAATATGGGTAAACTCTGGGAGTTGGTGACGGACAGGGAGGCCTGGCGTGCTGTAGTCCATGGGTTTGCAAAGAGTCGGACATGACTCAGTGACTGAACTGAACTGAACTGAACTGAACCCACTTCAGTATTCTTGCCTGGAGAATTCCATAGACAGAGGAGCCTGGTGGGCTACAGTCCATAGGACTGCAAAGACTTGGACATGCCTGAATGACTAACACTTTCACTATGTGACTGATAAGTGACTAATATTCAACATATATAAATAGCTTATACCACTCAGCATCAAAATAACAAACAACCCGATTAAAAAATGAGCAGAAGAACGGAGTAGACATTTTTCCAAAGAGGAAATGCAGATGGTATATGAAAAGATGCTCAACATTGCTAAGCATGAGGAAAATGCAAATCAAAATCACAATAAGGTAAAACCTCACATCTATCAAAATGGCTATCAAAAAGAACACAAATAACAAATGTTGGCCAGGATGTGGAGAAAAGGTAACCCTCCCTCCTATACTGTTGGTGGGAATATAAATTGGTACAGCCACTGTAGAAAGCAGTATGACAGTTTCTCAAAAAACTAAAAAGGGAACTACTATATGATCTGGTAATTCTATTTCTGGGTATATAACTGAAAAAAAAAGCAGAACAAAACAAAAATTCAAACAGATAACATTCACCTTAATATTAACAGCAGTATTATTTACAATAGCGAAGATATGGAAGCAACCTAAGTGTCCATCAAAAGGTGAATGGATAGAAGCTTCCCTGGTGACTCAGTGATAAAGAATTAACCTGCCAAAGCAGGAGACATGCATTCAACCCCTGATCTGGGACAAGCCAACATGCCACTGAGCAACAAAGTCTGTGCACCACAGCTATTGAGCTTGTGCTCTACAGAGTCTGGGACGGCAAGTACTAAGTGCACACGCTGCAACTACTGAAGCCCATGTGCCCTAGGGCCCACACTCTGCAACAAGAAAAGCCACTGCACTGAGAAGCCAGCGCACTGCAACTAGAGATTAGGCCCCACTTGCCACAACAGAGGAAAGCCCACCCAGTAACGAAGACCCAGTGAAGCCAAAATAATATAAAAAAATAGGCGAACAGGTACAGATATGTGTACACACACACACACACACACAGGAATACACTCAGTCATAAAAAAATGAAATTTTGGCATTTGCAGCAGCATGGATGGAGTCGGAGGGCATTACGCTAAGTGAAATAAGTCAGACAGAGAAAACAAACACTGTATGATGTCACATTTGGAACTGAAAACAGGTACAACAAACAGGAATATGACAAAAGGGAAGCAGACTCACAGATACAGAAAACAAATTAGTAGTTCCTCAGATGATAAAGAATCTGCCTGGAATGCAAGAGACCTGGGTTTGATCCCTGGGTCAGGAAGATCCCTTGGAGAGGTGAATGGCTACCCACTCCAGTATTCTTTCTTGGGAAATCCCATGGAAAGAGGAACCTGGCGGGCTACAGTCCATGGGGTTGCAAAGGGTCAGACATGACTAACACTTTCACTGTTTCTTTCATTGTGGGGGAGGGACAACATAGAAGTGGGAAAGTGGGAGGAACAAACTGTTGGGTGTAAGATAGGCTCAAGGAAGTACTGTGTAACACAGGAAATGTAGCCAATATTTTGTAATAACTATAAGTGGAAAGTCACCTTTAAAATTGTGTAAAAATTTTAAAAATTCAAAATAATAAGAAAATAAAGGGCTTTTGAGGAGAAAAATTTATTTTCCTAAAGTTCTGAAGGAGTTTTAATTTATCCATATGTGACAGTTTTAAAATAAAATATTACAGATTGAAAAATATTTGTTGTTGTAGAAAAAGAAGAATTGTGCAAAGTATAAATCAGAATTAAGTGGGGGCCAAACCCCTACCACCACCTCTAATAGAGACTCAGAGACTTTCTGGGATTGACTTTTATCTTCTCTGTCTACCAGCTGAGAGCCTTTGAGCCACATGCCCTAGCTTATCTTCTGTAAAATAAAGATAATATTTCCTATTTCACAGACTCTTGAGGATTAAAGCAGTTAAAACATATACAACACTTAAAACAGTGTCTAACACATAATAAACTCAGTATTCACTTGTTTTCATTAATATCTAGATAACAACCTCTCATTCTTTGCTTAAAATTATTTAGGCCTCTTCCCCTCTCTGAATATTTTAAGGCTATCCCATTTCTAACCCCTTCTCCTATAATATACAAAAGTACTTGCACTTTTGTTCTTTAAAACTACTTAAATTACTCAGTCTCATGAGGAAATCAACTGCCAATTCAAAACTGGTTAAGGAGATAAAGATGGGTTAAATTTTTCTCAATTACTTCCAATTCCTTTTAAAGAAACAAAGGTTTCTGTAGGGGTAATTTTTTATAAACATATTGAAATAAAATTATGGATTTGTAGAATTTTAAATTACAGGTAAAATTTGTTTTCCCAAAAGAACTTTATCAAGGACACTGTTACCTTAAATGTTTAAAAAAGAGCTCAAGAAGAGAATTCATATGCTGTTCTCAAGCATTAAACTTTATAAACTAAACATTTCTCTAAGTGATTTATTACTGAGAGGGTAATATACTCTTACATTCTGAATCTAATGTTAATGTCCTCATCATATACTTAATGGCATTATTATTATAAGAACACAAAGTCATATTCCAATTATTCTCAATTGCATGTTGTCATGACTCCTTCCCTCTGAGAGATTGCATGACTTAAAAGTACATCACATTCACTGTGGGAACTTTTACAAATCACACTAATTAAGTGCACATGGAAAAATTAGTTAGCCTTCCAGGGTTGCTATATGTGTTATACTTAGATAACAGATTAGCACAAATGGAGCAAGAACAATAATATACACCATAAGTCAAAGAAATGATAAATTTTAAACCTGTGTCCTAAAGCGTAATGTATACCTTCTACCTTACGAGACAGCTACTAATCATTTATTGTACAGAGGCTTTTAAAAAATACATGTTGAATCAATAGCTACCATTTCTGGAATCCTTTATAATTTGTCTAACATTGCTATTGATACATATATCAGAAACCAACTCTGGAGATTAAGTTTCTAAACACCAGTGAGAGTGAGTCAGCTTAAATCTCTGAACAACAAATCTATTTTGGTAAAAATGCTGAATTTCACCGTTGGTCTTAGAAAGTAACATATCAGCAAACTAAGTAATTTTATTAATTAGGATCTTTCTCCTTTTTTTATAAAACACTTTCGCTTTCTCACCTTGGTGTTTCTTTTCTGCATCAAAGCTCCCCTAAATCTTACCTTCTCCCCAAAACTTTCCAAACTAAATGTCAACAAAACTATAATGCTTTTCAACTGAACCTTCACAAAGTGGGCCAGTTTAATGTAGAAATGTTTATTTGTCTTTTGATACCCATCCCCCTCCTTCTCCACCCCAATAATCCCCACTCCTGCTATAGAGGTCTGTCCTTTAATGGCCCATCGTCTCTATTTTCTCATCAACCTTTACCTGTCTTGCATTCCATTCCCTCAGGGCTTTAGAGTGACGATTAGATCATCTGAGAAACTAATTTGAGCTAATGTAATGTACCGAAGTCGTACTGCTTATGGTCATATGATAGGATGGATATAAAACACAGAATCTGAGAATGTATGAGCTCAGAGGGCAGAGATCATCAGTTGCCAGGCATGGGAACTGGAACCAGCTGGTCAGATTCTACCACAATTAGGAAAAAAAATCTTTGTTTCTGGTTTGTTTTATAGCTTATGGTATTTTTCTAAAGTTTTGGTACTTTAAAAGAAAATAAATTTAATGACTAGTAAAATCCCCCATAAATAGGTGTTATTGGCGCTAAAATTTAACTAATTACAGTGAAGTGACTATTGTAATACATGCTTTCTCATTAGATATTACTTTCCTTGAGCATATTCTGACACACCAACCTAAAGGCCAAGTGACTTCATTCTTCCCAGAATGGCAATTTCCCAGCATAACACACCCTGGAATGTATTATTGTGGTTTTAAAATTGTTTGTGTAGTGGCAAATTTGTCATAATTAAGATGTTTTGCAGAAAATAATAACATGCCTATTAAAGTACTAAGTGAAAGTTTTGCTAATTACAAATGTTAACATGTGTGGGGATTTATATATATATATATATAATTTACTTTATTAATTTGTGTGATTATATAATTATATATATATATGTATTTTAAAACTCATTTCAATTTTTTCCAGATTAGTTCATACTATTTTCTCCATGCAACTTATTTAGGTGGTGTCCTCCTCCTTAAATATAAAACTTATGAGAAGACTGATGGGTCAAAAAGAAGTAAATGAAGTCTTCATGAACTTAAAAAATAAACTAGAAGCTATGTTAGTAAGGCTAGGGAGTAACAGGTGACTTCTCACACTACTAGGGAATACTTACATTGCTACATTTTTTTTTCTCTGGAGGTCACTTTGGTCTTCATAGCAAATAACTTAAAACTGTACATATTTTTTCTATCTAAAAATTCCCCCTTCTAGATATTTATCCTAAAGAAATAATTATATAAAAGTGTAAAGTTGCATAAAGTTAGGCTCAAACTCCTTCAAGCTAGGCTTCAGCAGTACATGAACCAAGAACTTCCAGATGTACAAGCTGGGTTTAGAAAAGGCAGAGGAACCAGGGATCAAATTGCCAACATTTCTTGGATCATGGAGAAGCAAGGGAACTCCAGAAAAACATCTACTTCTGCTTCATTGACTATGCTAAAGCCTTTGACTGTGTGGATAACAACAAACTGTGGAAAATTCTGAAACAGATGGGAATACAGACCACCTGACCTGTCTCCTGAGAAATCTATAAGTGGGTCAAGAAGCAACAGTAGAACTTTACATGGAACAACTGACTGGTTCAAAACTGGGAAAGGAGTACGACAAGGCTGTATACTGTCACACTGTTTATTTAATGTATATGCAGAGTACATCATGTGCAATGCCGGACTGGGAGAATCACAAGCTGGAATCAAGACTGCTGGGAGAAATATCAACAACCTAAGATATGCAGATGATACCACTCTAATGGCAGAAAGTGAAGAGGAACTAAAGAGTCTCTTGATGAGGGTGAAAGAGGAGAGTGAAACAGCTAGCTTAAAACTCAACATTCAAAAAACTAAGATCATGGCATCTGGTCTTATCACTTCATGGCAAATAGAGGGGAAAAAGTGGAAGAAGTGACAGACTTAATTTTCTTGGGTTCCAAAATCACTGCTGATGGTGACTGCAGTCATGAAATTAAAAAACGCTTGTTCCTTGGAAGGGAAGTTATGACAAACCTAGACAGCATTGGAGAAGGAAATGGCAACCCACTCCAGTGTTCTTGCCTGGAGAATCCCAGGGACAGGGGAGCCTGGTGGGCTGCCGTCTGTGGGGTCGCACAGAGTCGGACACGACTGAAGTGACTTAGCAGTAGCAGACAGCGTATTAAAAACCAGAGACACTACTTTGCTGACAAAGGTCTGTATAGTCAAAGCTATGGTTCTTCCAGCAGTCATGTATGGATGTTAGACTTGGACCATAAAGAAGGCTGAATGCTGAAGAATTGATGCTTTCGAACTGTGGTGCTGGAGAAGACTCTTGAGAATCCCTTGGACAGTAAGCAGATCATACCAGTCAATCCTAAAGAAAATCAACTCTGAATATTCATTGGAAGGACTAATGCTGAAGCTGAAGCTCCAATACTTTGGCCACCTGATGTAAAGAGCCGGCTCATTGGAAAAGACCTTGATTCTGGGGAAGATTCAAGGCAGGAGGAGAAGGGGGCAGTACAGGATGAAATGGTTAGGTAGCATCATCGACTCAGTGGACATGAATCTGAGTAAACTCCAGGAGATAGTTAAGAACAGGGAAGTCTGGCGAGCTGTAGTCCATGGGGTTGTAAAGAGTCAGACATGACTTAGCAACTGAACAGCAACAATAAATCTGCATATACAAGAATGTTCATTGTAGACTGTATATCATATTAAAACATGCTAATCATCTAAAAGTCCAAAATAGAAGAACTTGATTAAATATATTATAGTATATAGCTATAGTAAACAATTCATACTTCAAAATTATTATGCAGATTACATATATTAACATGGGAAATATTTATATGTGTTAAATGAGAAAAGATTGTAAACATTATATGTAGTATGATCCATTTGCATTTTAAAAATAGGAGTTTCTATGTGAACATATACCTCTGTGTACATGTGTGTACATGTACTTTCTCAAGCATGAGAAAAGTCTATATTTACAGCACTGTGTATGAATGGTCCATGGTGAAGAAAATGTTTTGAATCTCTGCTGACCAATACAATAGTCTCTGGCTGCTTGTAACTGATGAGAACTTGAAGTGTAACTAGTCCAACTGAGGAACTGAATTTTTAACTTTATTTAATTTTAAATACCACAAATGGATAGTTGGTATCATGCTGGGCAGCTCAGATCGGGAAGAGTATATACCACGATATATACTTCCAGATGGTAAAGAATCTGCTTTACCTGGGTTCAATTCCTGGACTGGGAAGATCCTCTGGAGAAGGGAATGGCTACTCATGCCAGTATTCTTTCCTGGGAAATCCCATGGACAAAGGAGTCTGGCAGCCTATAGTCCATGGAGTTGCTAAGAGCGGACACGACTAACACTTTCACACTTTTTTATACCATGATATTAACAATCCTTATGATTTACTGTTATTTATTTTCTTTTTCTTGCCTTTTTAATTTCTGAGATTTACAAATGAACATTTATTACATAAGTGATGAAAAAAAGAATAAAGGTTCTTTTTTGAGAGGTCAAGGGGACACGTCAAGCTTAGGTCTAGGAGTCTAATGACCTGGATTTGGTACCAATTCTGCTATTTATTAGCTATATTAGTTATTACTAAAATTTCCAAGCCTATATAATACCTATAACATCTCTTATATTGGTGATGTATGGTGATTTTGATTAAGTGAAGTTGCTCAGTCATGTCCAACACTTGTGACCCCATAGACTATAGCCTACCAGGCTCCTCCGTCCATGGAATTTTCCGGGCAAGAGTACTAGAGTGGGGTGCCATTTCCTTTTCCAGGGGATCTTCCTGACCCAGGCATTGAATCTAGGTCTCCAGCATTGCAGGCAGATGCTTTTAAGTGTCTGACCCACCAAGGAAGTGATTTTGATTAAATTGCTTAATATTTGTGACCAATGTCTCTTTCTGAGTGGACAAAGGTAAGAGTAAACCTACTTTCTTTATCTTGGAATTTCTATTTGGAGAATGAAAGAATGGAGGAAAAAAATGCAAGAATCCTGAAATTGACTATGATCATAATGTTGATGAAATAGAAAAAGAACTAAGAGCTTATATAGAGTGAAAGAAGAGTGGCCACATTTACCAAAAGGAAATGAAATTCTGCGAGACATCTATTAATGTTGATGAAACCTTTGGCATATGTCTTATAGTAACCATTAACCATTTTAATAAGACATAATAAAAACAAAAACATTTTTCTAAGAATATCTCACTGATTAGATGAATTATCTAAAACATTAATATACATCATGTACTCTCATTAAAATTTCATGAAATTTAAAAATCCATATGACTATGCAATAAAAATATGAAATTTTGTATGCCAGTATATAATGATATACTATATATATACTATATACAACTATATTCTATATATACCTGTATAGTTATATATAACTATAACATGATAGTCAAAAGGTAGTTCTCTATTTTAAGAGACTGCCAATGTATCTGCTTAAGATAATATTTACAAATACAGGAGAACCCTACTTAAAGAGTTTTTGATTCAGTAAAAAGGGTCAGTGCTTCATGAAGTCAATGGAAATATTCTGATGACCATACCTTTAAAAACATAGCAACACTATAAAAGAATTTATCTAGAAATCAGATTAATACAGAATTATGAATTTTATATTCATAAATGAAATCAGGCATAGAGTAGTATATTGGCACTTGGAAACTAACATTTAAAAGCAAGTCAGAAAGCTCTATCTTTAAGATGTCCATTGAGAATAATGTTTTGAAAGACTGCTGAATGTATATTAGGATATTCTTAGGATTCAAAGTAGATGCCAAAAGAAATACACTACAATTAAACAGAAAAATAAAAGACTTAAAAAGATGTTTATTGAATATATTAAGTGTGAGAAATAAAAAAGAGTATCACAATTATAGCAGTGATTAGGTTGAAGTGTTAATAATTACTTTTAATATTTGTTTTAGAAAAACTCATTTGTGACCTGCATTTAGGTGGCTACAAATGAATGAAAGACCAAAGATGACACTGAAATATATGAGAAAATAGATATTTTTCTAAACTGAGAGGTTTCTAATTTACCAATTTCAATTCTTTCTTCTTGTGTTTCTTAAAGAATTAACTGAAGTCATGATCACAAGCCACTAAATAAATATTTTCAAGAACTGGGGAGACTTACATATGAGCTAGGTTATAAGTGTTAATAACCACAAGGATAAAAATAACAATATTAGAAGTTATAGGTTCATAACATCAACTATGTAACTCAGAAAATATTGACACATATTTCAAAGAAATAGGGTTATAGTCAGTTACAGACCATGGATTAAAAAAGAACTAAAAAAAAAAAAAAAAACAAAAACCGTTTTGGCCCTTTTCCTTTAAATGACCACAGCAATTATTTCAAAGTTCTCTCATTTGAGCAAGAGGTAGCAATATTATAGTGAGTTGTAGTTTATAAAATATTTTGCAGGTCACTGTTATTGTTTTACCATAAAACTATGAGTTGAGACTGATGAAGATGAGAATTTTACAAATGATAAAGCTCAGAGAAATTAGTACATTTTCTAAAATAAGTGGCATTAGTAGGACTTAAACCTAAGTTTCACAATTTTAAGGCTGGTTTCCTGGCCTTTATAATTACTCTGAGGCAGAATTCTACCAACCACATGGCTGTTTATTGATCAAGATAAATTTTTCCTTATGCAGTTCCAGACTAGGGGGTGAAGGCCTGATGAATCTTCTTCCTCAACACTACCCTCTGTCCCTTCCACATAGCAAAGGCTGTATGACTTCTTCCTGGTACCCAATTATTCCTGCTCAGAGACAGAAACACATGCTCTTCTGTTTGGGTTACAGAACATCACTACCACTCACTTAAAAAATAAACTCCAGTCTAGACCTGCAGATTCTTTTACAACACACAATATCAAACTAACATATAAGCATCATTATAAACTGCTGTTCTGAAATGTTAGGAAACTATTGTCCCAGGGATAGCAAATCATCTTATCCCTGTAATTACTCAAGTTATAAAGCAAAACTTGTAACAGGAAAGACAGTTTGACATTTGTGACTTGTGATTGTCTGGATCCCCTTTCCTAAGAATTTTTATAGTAAAAGGAAAAGGCCCTATCACACTAGGCAAATTAAAACTCAATCTGTGATTGATCAATAAATTATATAACCTTAGCACAGACAATACGTTTGGGACTCTCCAAGTCAAAAATAATATATACACATTGACTTTTGTGTGTATATGCGTTTTCAACAATTGTAACCTGCTTTCCATGAGTCCACAGAATTGTTTGCATTCTGTTTGGAACAAGTCACCCTTAAAATCCATATTGTTCTCTGTGACTTCCCATACAGTTGAAGCCTTCTTAAGTGAATGACAGAAACATGGGAGGAATTTCATAAAAGCTATTTTCAACCTGTGTTGGTGTTGAGCAATACCTTTAAATTCAGTCAGGCTTCTCTGCAGGGTAAGGTTAAAATCTGTTGAATCTAAGCTGTGAAAACAACTGTTCTTTATAATTTTGACAGAATATATACCATTTTCCTTATTGGGTAAGAGAAACTCAAAGCAACTTAGTCATGTTTTACATAAGTCATCCTAATTTTTATGTTAATATTTGTAATATCACTAACAGTGACTCCAAAAAAGTAAGCATATAATAAATGTAGAATTCATGTTCAATTTAATATTTGAATTAGTTTTTAATGTTTGAATATCTCTAGAGCACTTATGTGCTTGGCATTAAGCTAAGTGCATTTTCTACATTATCTTAGTTACCTATTATTAATAATTCTGTGGGTCTAAAAAGGATTATGTTCATGCTATACATATAGTTTCTATATGAGCATTTCCCAGTATGTTCTACAGATCATTAGTTCTTAAAAGTATTCAATGAAAATGAAGGCTCTGCGGTCAAAATCTGTATTGTTGTTCCTCTTGTAGATTTAACATACCTTATAAAGGTACTCTTGCCTGGAAAATCTCATGGATAGAGAAGCCTGGTGGGCTGCAGTCCATGGGGTCGCTAAGAGTTGGACACGACTGAGCGACTTCACTTTCACTTTTCACTTTCATGCATTGGAGAAGGAAATGGCAACCCACTCCAGTGTTCTTGCCTGGAGAATCCCAGGACGGGGAGCCTGGCAGGCTGCCATCTATAGGGTCGCAGAGTCGGACATGACTGAAGCAACTTAGCAGCAGCAGCAGCAGCATAAAGGATATGAGAATTAACAACATTAATGGGCTGAAAAAGAAACCAATATGATCTTTTCAATAGCTATGGAAAAATAGTTTGGCAAAATTCAACATCCAGTCATGATAAGATGTCTCAGCAAACTAAGAATAGAAGGAGACTGCTTCAAACTGATAAGGGGAATTTACAAAAAACCTAGAGTTATCTGTTACATTTAATGGTGAAAGACTAAATGTTCTCTAAGATTATGATCCATCAAGGTAACGATGTTCCCTTCACTATTTCTGTTCAACACTGTCTTCAAGATTCCAGCCAATGAAACAAAACAAAACAAAAAATAAATCTAATTAATACAGATCAGAAAGAAGTAAAACTCTTTATTCATAGATGACATGATTGCCAACTTAGAAAAATCCTACAAAGTCTACAAAAACATCACTAGAATTAATAAGTAAGTACAGTAGACCTGCAGATACCATACTCTATTTCTAAATACTAGCCACAAGCAATTCCAACTTTAAATTCAAAGAAACCATTTTCAATAGCATAAAAACATAAAACACTTTGGGATATATCTTTTAAAAATGTAAACCACAAGACATTAATTTAAAAAGCTAAAGAACACCCAAATAATACCGAATTCATGGATCAGAAGCTCAATATTGTTAAGATGTCAGTTCTCCCAACATTTATTTCTAGATGAAACAAAATTCCAACCAAATCTCAACAGACTTTTCTTTAGAATTAACAGGCTAATGTAAAAATTGTTATGAAAAATGCAAAGGATCCAGAATGTCCAAAATCATTCTGGAAAAGAATAAAACTTGCAGACTCAAATGAGTTGATTTCAAGGTTATAGAGCTATAAAAAACAATAGTAATCAGTGTGGCACTGGCCTAAGATAAACATATAAACAAATTCCAGACTAGTCAAATTTTGACAAATGTGCCAAGGAAATCCAGTGGGGAAACTGAATTTTCAATTGTTTTCAATTGCTTGAAAAGGCTATATGGTCTTTTCAAACAGTTATCATATGACAGAGCAATGTCTCTCAAAGACTATTCACAAATATTCAGAGCAGTGTTATTCCTAATGATATAAAAACTGTAAACAAGCCACTACTCACTGAAAGGATAAATAAGTTGTGGTACATTCATGCAATTTAAAATCACTCAACAGTAAAAAAGAGTTAAATACACGAATGATACATGCAACATCAAGATGAATTTCAAAAAGTTAAGTAAAAGAAATCAGATACAAAAAGTTATAAACTGTCTGGTTATAAGAAGTTCTTTTCTGAAAAGGGCAAAATTATAGACAGAAATCAGAGCAGTGTTTGCCATGGGCTGGGGCTGCAGGGAAAGGCAATGACTGCAAAACAGATGGAAGAACTTTTTGGAGTTACAAAAAGGTCCTAAATCTTTAAAAATGTTTAAATTGAAGAATAGTTAAGTTACGATACTAAATTAGCTTCAGGTATACACCATAGCAATACAAAATTTTTATAGATTATACTCCATTTAAAACTGTTATAAAATATCGGCTATATTCCTTGTGTTATACAATGTATCCTTGTAGCTTATTTAGTTTATACATGGTAGTTTGTGCCTCTTAATCCCCTTTCATCTTTCCACCGGTAGCTACTAGTTTGTTCTCTGTATGTGTAAGCTCATTTGTTTTGTTACATCTATTCGTTTATTTTTTATATTCCACATTTAAGCAATATCATACAGTATTTGTCTTTCCCTGACTTATTTCACTAAGCATCCTAGGTCCATCAATGCTGCTGATGGTAAACTTCATTCTTTATAATGGCTGAGTAATATTCCCATGTGTGTATATGTATGTGTGTATATGTATCACATATCTTCTTTACCCATTCATCTGTTAATGGACACTTAGGTTCTTCTATATCTTGGGTATTATAAATAATGCTGCTATGAATATTGGGGTGCATGTATTGAATTGGCCAAAAAGTTTGTTTGAGTTTTTCCAACATACAAAAAAACTTTTCTGGCCAACCTGAACAAACTTTTTGGCCAACCCCAATTTTTTGTCCAATCTACTTTTTAGGTTACAGTTCTCATTTTCTCTGAATACATACTTAAGAATGGAATTGCTGAATCACATGGTAGCTCTAGTCTTAGTTTTTGAGGAATCTCTATACTATTTTCCATAATGGCTGATTTACATTCCCACAAACAGTGTACTAGGGTTCCCTTTTCTCAGCAACATTTGTTATTTGTGGTCTCTTTGATGATAGGTATCCTGGAAATTTTCCTATATCTTGCCACAGAGTGGTTAGAAACTGCATATATTTGTCAAAACTTGTAGAATTATACATTAAAAAAGGATAAATTTTACTGCAAGTACATTAAAACAATGAATTTAACTCAAGCAAAAAACTCTCTCAGACCTATTTTGGTAAGAAATTGGTTTTAATTGGTAAGAAATATTTTTTAACTTTAACTTTTCTAAGATTATTTTTTCCTGAAAATATTTTGCAACATTTTTTTCATCCTATAGAAGTTGTTATTATGCTCTACACTGTATATATGAGATATATATTTATATCTTATATTTTAAATATACTTATGTTTTATAAATAGTCATATATTTTTATAGTTATAGAAATGAAAGAAACTTTCTTAAAGGAAATTGTGAGGACTATAGTCATAATAGGGACAAAACATCATAGCTTAGTAGGTAAAGAATCCTTCTGCAATGCAGGAGACCCTGGTTCGATTCCTAGGTTGGGAAGATCCCCTGGAGAAGATTCTTGGAGTGGCTTCCTTTGTGGCTTAGCTCGTAAAATATCTGACCGCAATGTGGGAGACCTGGGTTCAATCCCTGGGTTGGGAAGATGCCCTGGAGAAGGGCAAGGCCATGAGGTTGCATAGAGTCGGACATGACTGAGCGACTTTCACTTTCAGTTTAGTTCAGTTCAGTTCAGTCGCTCAGTCGTGTCCTACTCTTTGCAACCCCATGAATTGCAGCACTCCAGGCCTCCCTGTCCATCACCAACTCCCAGAGTTCACTCAAACTCACGTCTTTCATTCTATTAGAGACTGCTGCTGCTGCTGCTAAGTCACTTCAGTCGTGTCCGACTCTGTGCGACCCCATAGAGGGCAGCCCACCAGGCTCCCCTGTCCCTGGGATTCTTCAGGCAAGAACACTGGAGTGGGGTGCCATTGCCTTCTCCATTAAAGAAACTAATAGGATTCAAATCCTAATAGAGACTCAAACCTTCCTGTGTTTGAGTACTACCCTCAGAGACACGATATAGAATAGTTCCCAGAAGAAAAGTGCTTTGGATTTAAATGAGGTTTGCTATTAGATACTGCAAGAGCTGTTGAGAATACAGAGTTCAAAGGCATATTCCTGCCCCATAGGTTGCTCAGAAATAAATGTGGGAGATAGGCAAGTCATCTCTGTAGGTGATTGGAAAGTTAAGGCTAAAACAGAGAGACCAGTTAGGAGGCCCTTTTAGTGTCTGAGGTGGGAAATAGCTGGGATGTGAACTTGTTAATGGTAATGGACATGGAAAAAAGACAAGATAGACGTATCCAGAAGGTAGATTTGATATTATTTGACAATGGACAATGGATGTTGAGAGTGAAGTTGAAGGAGTGATTCTTTCGGGGTTTTGTTAAGAAAACATTTTAGTCTCAAATAAAGATCCTTCTCAAATTACTAGCATGACCCACAAAACAATATTTAAACATTATTACTTACTACAATTCCTTGCAGTATGCAAAAGATAAGAGAGTCTTAAAAACTGCTTGGAAAATGAAATAATTAGAATACTAGAGAATTAAATGTTCATAATTTCAGATGTGGGGAATAGGCAGATGAGAGAATTCTTTTAATAGAATTTCAAGAAACTATAATCATTTCCAAAGACCAGAAAGCAAAATGCCTTCTAAAGTTGTAATGGTCAAAACATATGAAAGATTCTGTAAGATTAAAATCTCAGTATCTGTATTTTTGGATACCTAACTATGTCAAAAATTTGAAGATATTTTAACAATAAAAAAAAGAAGCTCTTTTAGTAATATCAAAGTTACTTAGATGTACAATTTCATTAAATACTTAAAAATATTTTATATTTTTTCTTATAAAGAACTACTATAATTTTCTATTGCTATTTTAATAGATTTTCCCTTGAAAACGATTTGTATACATTTAACAAAGTAACTCAGTAAATTATCCACCTTACTGTTCAACTCATTATTTTAAATATTTTCCATTGTTTTCAAATGCACATTCCTATTCTTGCCCTTCTTATTTTCAGTTGAAGACCTCACCTCCTAGTTTACCAGCAAAATAAAGACATCCAGCCTGAACTCCCTTTCCTTAGTCCCTTCCAAACTACTGAAGGAATTTTTCTTCTGTGGAAAATGATTCTAGTGAAAGTGACTGATTTTCAGGTATATTGCACAAAAAACTAAATGTGAACCTTCCAAGTGCTGTGATATACAAACTGAATATTGATTTTTTAAAAAAGCTGGATTTACAACCTGACTTTGACTTATTCAATTATAGATAAAGAAACTAAGGTCCAAAGAGTTTCAGTAACCATCCACAGTGACCAAATGATTTTCTTCTCCTTAAAAATCTATTATCTTAAGATTAAAAAGAAAATCTATGACTAGATTATGGGTAGTAGAGAGAAAAATACAAATAAATAATTTTATCAAAATAAAAGTAGACTATGGTTATTCAAAATCTAGCCATGAACAGGAAAAAATAAAGAGTATATTGATTTATTTTAAAAACTTATCAAGGGTTTACCAGGAACTCTTCAAGACTGTGGGGATACAAGCATGAACAAAACAGACAATATTCCCTCCTTTCTGGGCTTATATTCTAGTGAAGGGTGTCGAAGAATAAAGAACTAAATAAGAAAAACTATTTATCACAGCAGATGATTAGAAGTGCTATGGAATAACAGAGCAGAAGTATACTAATTATCTAGAGCCGGGTGGAGGAAGAGGTACAGTATTCTATATAACAGGGTCGGGGGAAGGTCTCACTAGGAAGGTGACATTGAAGCAAAGACCTGAAACAGAAGGGACAAACCACACAGAGGTTGGGAAAGGCGGGGGTGACGGGGATATAGACATGGTGGGAAGGTGGGGGGATGCAGGGAAAATATATTTTTAGGCAGAATGAAAAGCAAGTACAAAAGCTTGAGAGGGTATCATTTTCTAGCAGGTTTCATAAACAAGAGACCAGACTAAGAAGGCCTTTGGGGCTAGAGCAGAAGGATGGAGGATTACTAGGCAATTAGAACAGAAATGTGTTAGAAGAACAGCTTGCTGTAAGGTCTTCTCTTTATAATCAGAAGTTGTTGGAGGATGCTTGAGCAAAGAAATGATGTGATCCATTTATCTTTTAAAAGGCCCATTTGAACTTTTATAATGACTACAGCAGAGCAAGGGGTTAAGCAGGAACCAGTGAGGAGGAAGTTGCAATAACCCAGGTAAGAGATAGATGTAGTGAGAAATGGTTAAAGTCTAGATATATTTCAAAGGAAAAGCCAACAAGATTTGTTGACAGGTTGGATGTGGGGTACTAAAGAAAGACTATAAGAATTTTTGGTTTGAACACCTGAAAGGATGGAGTTGCTATTAGAGAAAGGAAAGATAATGGGAGATGCTATCTTGGATGGAGATTGAAGAAAGTAATAACAGGAGTTCAATTTTAATTATGTCAAGTATGAGATGATTTTCAGACATGCTCTTAAAGATGTCAAGTAGGTAGTTAGATATCTGAGTCTGAAGTCATAGAGGAGATACAGGAGGGGAGATACAAACAGAAGCCACCAACAGATACATGGCATCTAAAGCCATGTATCTGGATGAGATTACAGAGAAAATGTTCAATAACTCAGCTTTGGTGAATTCAAACATTGCTAGGTCAAAAAGATATGAAGGATCAAATAAAGGAATTTGAGAAGAAGAAGCCAGTAGGGAAGGAGAAAAACCAAGAGTGAGTGTTTTGGAAGCCATGGTTTAAAATGCTGCTCAAGTAAAATGTGGACTGAAAATGAACCACTGACCTTAGAAAGGTGAAGGTCACTTGCATCATTGATTAACAGATATTAGAGGGAAAGAGGTTTACAAAAGTCTGATGAGAAATTACTACATGTTTTGTACTTATAGCCGTAAAAAAATAGAGGAGTAATGATGAAGAAGGAAGAACTGCTGGAATGATAGGCTGAGTTGAAGAAAGGGCATATGGAATCTACTGATCAAGTGCAGGCATTGCCCTTAGGAATACAAACAACTCACAAATAGGAACAAGAGAGAAGTAAAAATATATACTGTTTACAGAAAAAAGCTTTTGCCCATTTATTACCATTACTTTTCTTAGGTTCATATTTTATATTTGACTTATGAGTTCATTATTTTAAAAGCAAGTTAACTTTTTTGTTTTTTGTACAGATTGTATTTCTATGCATATTAAACATACTTTCTAGATTTTAGAATATCTGAATTCAGTCCAAAAATCTTGCCTGTAGTTCAAGCAGTTCCGGTGTGCTGCAGTACCATCCAAATGACAGAAATAACTCAGATTTAAAATGGACATTCCAAGCCTCTTTATTGTTTTTCATAATCAAGAAAAAAAGCTAGGATAATATCCTTTTTACTCCTTTTATGTTTTTTACATAGGATATAATCTCCCTGAGTACTCTTTACTCTAGGGTCCTGACTCTGGTAACACCCTGAGGTAAAGAATATACAAGGAAACTTATATCTCAGTATTAAAGGAGATAATACTTAGCATTTGTTTTATTTAGGCTAAATAAAATACACGTGTGTCCTCTTTCTTATGATTCATAAATTGGAGCAAATAAGATGATATTAGTAAATTATTTAGATGTTACAAATACTTTTGTTAACTTATCAATAAATAATAACCTAAATGTTATAAATAATGAATATATCAGGACTACCATCTTGTTTAAAAAATTCATGTCTTAAATAGAAACAACAAACTACCTTATTTTTCAAAAACAGTGGCTTCTAAGCTCTTATCTCCTGCCTAGTCCTTTGTAGATGGTTCAGCTCTCTTGATAAGAACTCAAAAGGCTTCTTTCCATCCGAGCCCAGTTCCTCCAAATGAAACAGTAAGCTGGAGTGATTGACAGGGATCCCGAATGACATGGTGAAGTGTGAAAGGTACAAAGAGAAATGTATGTCTCTTGTCTCATCCTTGAATATTTTTTTCACACATACACATTAGAATTCTAAATTAGGGGAGTTAAAGGAAACCTTCTTAGTCCTATTTTCACTCTTAGAGACATTCCCACAATTGACCAGTATTTTAGGCTAATATGATTATCTTACGATATGAGTTGTTACTTGAGGATTTTCATTATGACTGTGGTACGAGGATATACTCCATGTCACAGGAAAAGTTTTCCAAAAGTTACTGTCCAGTCTATTGTTGCTTCGTTTATTATCAAAGGATTAAAAATTACATTTTGTTTCTAACTAGGGGAAACTAATTCTTATATGCCCATCTATTTTATTTCTATGTAGGTAAGTTAAAAGGAACAGGGTTAAGACGATGAGTGATGGGCAAAAAGGAATACATTGGGTTTTACACATAAGCTATTTGAATTAGCATTATATGAACCCCTATAAAAATACCTCATATGTTCATTTCTTGATCATTGCTTTCATTTCCTTTTAAAGCTGGAGAAAATAAAACAAAATTAAAATTATGTTAAATGGCACTGTCTTAGCTTTTCTTCCCTAAGGACATCAAGGAGAAATTCCAAAGAGAAGAGAGACGAAAAAAATTCTGTATGTTAGTAGGGTTTATCAGCAGTGTTTTTATGGGTTAAAGAGGTGCAGTTTTAGGCTATGGTGGGAAGAGATGTGAGACCGATGTCATTATAATCTCATTGCCTTCCACATCTTCCTAGATAATGTAGTTTCAAGTAGGTGGTTGCTTATTTTATAAATTTAAGAAACCATTTGGGCTTCTTGGTTATTTCAGTAAAAATTCAAGACAACTATCTAATGATTTTACAAATTTAAACTGGATGGATCAGTAAAGTGTAGATAAAAATGTAACAAATACAAATTACCTTAGCTTCTTCCAAGATACTATTTTCAAGTCTACATCAGGCTTCTATTTAACTGTTACTAAGGAAATATTACATAGCTCGCTACATCATCCTGTACTAGAGCTGAATGATGAATGGAAAAAACAGAAATAGTCCATGAAATGATGACTTCATTACAGTGATTATTTTTAACAACTTAAAATTTATTTTGTTCATGTGTCAGGTATGCTTTCACAGCAATTTTCACATTTAATTTTTTAAATAACCTCTAAGGTATTATTCAGAGAAGGCAATGGCACCCTACTCCAGTACTCTTGCCTGGAAAATCCCATGGACGGAGGAGTCTGGTAGGCTGCAGTCCATGGGGTCGCGAAGAGTCGGACACGACTGAGCGACTTTACTTTCACTTTTTACTTTCATGCATTGGAGAAGAAAATGGCAACCCACTCCAGTGTTCTTGCCTGGAGAATTCCAGGGACGGTGGAGCCTGGTAGGCAGCCGTCTATGGGGTCGCACAGAGTCGGACACGACTGAAGCGACTTAGCAGCAGCAGCAGCAGCAGCAGCAAGGTATTATTATTTTCTATCAAATGAGATATCAAGACTTATACAAAGTCATATTATTAATAATTGGTAAAGACAGAAATCAAGTCAAAGTTATAGGATTCCAAGGAATATCAGTGTTTTAGTAGATTGACTACAATAAAAAAAAAAAAAAAAACTATTCAGTAAAGTTCTTTTTGGAGAGGAAGTACTTGTGAGAAATGGCTGTCCTTATATTTGTGTCATATATATATTCAGATCTTTATTTGTATGGTTACAATTTCACTTGGCTGTCTATTCTTTAGTGACAATTTCTTAAAAAAAACCTATGTCTCCTGAAGAAGAATCAAAATAATTTCAGGTAGTTCTTAGATTACTCCATTTTTAGCCAGCCTAATCAAGATATTCAGTAATACAATAAACTGAATACAGGTAAAATGCAACATTTGAATAGTTTTGACATTCACACTTGTGAAATCACTGCAATCAAAATAATAAACATGTTCATTACTCATAAAAAGCAAACAAACAAAAAACCTATGTGTCCTCATAGGTTTGGCCACTGGTACTCAGATATGTTTCAGAAGCTACAGCACCTAAATATTCCAGCAAAGAATTTTATATTTTATTAATACACAATTTTCTTCCTTAAAACATTCTTAATCTTTTGAAATGAGAAAAAATTGCTTATCTAACTTAACTTCATATAACTGCTCTTACGCGACTGTAATTTGAAACTTTGGAAAAGAATTCTTATAATCACACCAGTGTACTCTGGTTGAACTTTTGTTTTTCAGTTAATTGCGCTTAGCATGCAGCTCAGGTTGATAACCTTGTCTGTGTTGATACTGAAGTATCTACTCATTGATATTACGCTGCCAGTTATAACTAGCTTTATAAGTGATAAACCAAACTTAGCTCCTGATATTTCAAAAATATTTAACTGTTATCATTAACACTTCTCAAAATATATCAACATCATTTTGTTTTTCATTTTCTAGCATTTTTTGAATGGGAAACTTTTGTTCAAAATTAATGGTTAAAGGTTTTACTGGCTATTTATGAACGAAATGAAAACCTGCAAGAGTATTTTCCATTGTTTTAAATGTATAGTGCAAATCCATCTTATGTCCTCTACTCATATTGATTAAGGGTAAAAATCATAAATTCCATTTCTAGCTATTAAAGGAATTTATTCCTTAAATTATTGTAGTGGTATTACAACTGGGGCAACCAATACATTAAAATAGATTAGCTTTTACAAGTTTGATTTAATATGTTATATATTTCAAACCAGAGTTAAATGTAGTAGAGTCTTTTATTTTCAAAGAATTCCAATGGGGCAGAAAACACAAACAAGAATCCTAATTTCTCTTGAGAGTTTACTGAGTTCAGAGATCTGTAATTCATGAGTTTACTAATTTTAATTACTGCATATGGATATTGTTTGATCTACCATTTTATTGAGAGGCTGGAGTTTAGCTGTGAAATTTATCTGCGAAATTTTTTTTAATAGAGAATAACATGCTTTTGCTTTCAGCTTACTATTATAAGAAAAAAATGGACTAAAGCTAGATTATCAAGGCCCCCTTTCTTTTTCTTCGAAGGACAACAAGGAAGTTATGATACAAAGTAAAATAAAAATAAAGAGAAAGCACAGATTTGTGAACACATAATTCAGATTCAGGAATTTCTCTTGGCCTGACGCATTACAGCAGACAGCATGCAGGAGAGATCTTTAAGGGAGTCTCCTGTGTCATCAAGGGTCTAGATTACATCATCATTGATTTCATCTTTTCCATCTCCTAATTTTAATGGCTCTGCTTTCCCAAACCCTGCTGTAGTTTATCCCATGGGTTCTCAAAATAAGTGAAACTTAAAATAGGAACACTGCTTCTGTGTTGTCTTTATTGTCTTTGCTTTCTGTTGCTATCATATCTATTTGCAGAGCTAATAGTACCTTCTGCTCCTGTTCCAATGAAAGTGTTCTTTATATATTCACTATTTTGTCAATTAGATGAAGAAATTTTGTGATTTGTAGACACTAGTAATACATTTGCTCTGCTTTACTGTAAAATTTAACTAAAATGAATTTTGCTGAATTGATGAGGCAAGAGCTATAACCAAAATAAATTTGCCAGAAAGGTTTTTCGTCATGCGATACTTCAACTATAATTTTATTTTTCTTCTTAGATCAGACTGGACCATCCTTTCCCAAACATATATTTTTTTTAATAAGCAAAATTACAGTAGTTTTTACTTGCTAATATGTTCACTTCTTCAGAGAATTATGGGGAAACAGTAAAAAAGTCTTGAAGAGGGAAATGAGTACCACCTGAGAATCATGTGCCAAGATGCTCAATGATTTTTTTTTTCCTTCAAAGATATAGGTAACAAGGATAGGAAACAATTTCAGCCATTAGGGAGTGCTTTTTTTTTTAAAAAAAAAACAAAACAAAACAAAACTAGAAGTTGTTACTTTGAAAACAGGGGAATTATCATTTTGAACTGCCTTACCTTATCTAAGAGTGAGAAGAGATTTAAGAAGTCAGCCAGCTGTGCTGTGTGCGAACATGCTCAGTTGTGTCTGACTCTTCACAACCCTATGGACTGTAGCCCACCAAGCTCTGTTCAAGGGATTTTCCAGGCAAGAATACTGGAGTGGGTTGCCATTTCTTCCTCCAGGGGATCTTCAAGAAGTCAGCAGCAGTTCTCAGATGTATATGTCATTCAGGTAGAAGTTGTCACTGATAAAACAAAAAAGTTAAATTTACTCCTTTTAAAGAATTGTTCTTCAGTTCAGTTCAGTCGCTCAGTTGTGTCCGACTCTTTGTGACCCCATGAATTGAGCACGCCAGGCCTCCCTGTCCATCACCAACTCCCGGAGTTCACTCAAACTCACGTCCATCGAGTTGGTAATGCCATCCAGCCATCTCATCTTCTGTCGTCCCCTTTTCCTCCTGCCCCCAATCCCTCCCAGCATCAGAGTCTTTTCCAATGAGTCAATTTTTCACATGAGGTGGCCAAAGTATTGGAGTTTCAGCTTTAGCATCATTATTCTAAAGAACACCCATGGCTGATCTCCTTTAGAATGGACTGGTTGGATCTCCTTGCAGTCCAAGGGACTCTCAAGAGTCTTCTCCAACACCACTTCAGTGAATCCTTAATATTCCCTAAGTAATAAAATAGCAATTTTAAGATTAAATGATGTGAAGCTAAATTATGATTGTTACTTTTAATGTACTCAGTAAATTAAAAAGTTGTCAAACATATTTTGGTCCCCTTATATTTTCTCTTGAAATTTTACTGGTTTATAAAGCCCCAGATTGGTGAGCACTTTTTAAATAGAGCTTATTTTCCACAAATATTTATTGAGTCTCTGGGGACAGATCATGAACATGACACACAGGTGTCAAACAGAGCTTAGACACAAGCAATGATTGTAGGGGCATGAGCTAAGTGCTTTTAGGGAGACAGAAGTGCCAGGAATACCGGAGCCTACGAGCAGGGCACCTACTCCCCATCTGGAGAGGTCAGGCAAGAATTTCTCTAGGAAAGAGATATAAAACCTGAATAGTGCATACTGACTTTGTGAGCAAAGTATCTCCTTCAAGGTATCTAAGTACTTGGAAAAGAAAACCAAGAAGCTGTTTTATCACCAGGGAATTAGAGCAAATGGCTATAATTAGAACTTGTTGAACTTCGCTGAAATAATCATGTCCCAGTCAGTTACCACGGTTCCTCAGCAACCAGATATTAACTTCTCTGGAGGTAAGGTAGTGGGATATTTTTGAGGTAAGAAGTGCTATTCTTTTCTCAGTTTCTGTCTCTGAGAGTTTGTGAGTTTGTGTCTCTGAGAGTGAAACTTTCCTCACTCTCCTATAGATCCTGAACCTCTCTCAGAAGAAGAAAGTGTCTGGGGAGAAAACTGGGACAGCAGGAAACCTCACTTTTCTGGCTTTGGTTTTCAAAACCCATCGAAGAGGATATATGTAGGTGCTTCTGGATAAACCACAAGTAAGACAGTCCGTAGGGAACAGAGCACTGGGGTTGCCAGGGGAACTTCCCCTGAGACTAAAATACTGCTCTTGCAGGGCTGGGTCAGGAGTGGTAGATAGGAAGAAAATACTCGAGGGGAGCTGATTAAAGCACAGTTTTGTGGTTCCAGGGGAGGAAGCCATATATCCAGCCATGGGATGCAAAAGTAGTTAGGAGAACTACAGGCATTTGTGGAGAGAAACAAGGGCTGTGTTGCTAACTGGAAAATCAGGCAGATTTCCCTATGTCTTGAGACTACATAAGCATGACTCATATATAACTTGTATGGCTGTAATGGTTGATAAATTATCAAAGTACTTTGTTTTCACTCATAGTCATTCACCCAGAATCACCTACCCTCCCTAAAGGACTAGCCTGGGATGGCTGAGGAACTTCCAGGATGCTTCATAAGCACTAAACCTGGCATCTGCATCCTTTCTGACTGGTTGATGTATTAGTTATCTCACGTCATAGCACACTGTACTCCCAAAATTGGCAGCTTACAGCAATAATAATGATTTGTTATCTCAGAGTTTCTGTGAGCCAGGAATTAGGAAGCAGCTTAGCTGAGCTGCTCTAGCTTATGGTATATCATGAGTTTGTAGTTATGATGTCAGCTGGGTGTACAGTCTTGACTGGGGCAGGAGGACCAGTCTTAAGGTATATCACTCATATGGTTGGCAAGTTGCAGGGGGCCTCAGTTCCTTACCATGTGGACCTCTCTGTGAAGCTGCTTGAATGTCTGCAGTGACATCCACCTTACCTATAATGAGTGACTTAAGAGAGAGCAAGGCAGAAGCTACAATGTCTTTTATGACTTAGCCTGCAAAGTCACACTTCATCATCTCTGAAATAACCAACTGATGACACAGGTCATCCCTATCACTGTGGAAGAGACTACACAGGGTATACTAACCAGGAGTAAAAATAATTGGGGGCCATCTTGAAGGCTCCTACCACAGTTGGAAAGTTATGACCAACCTAGACAGCATATTAAAAAGCAGAGACGTTACTTTGTCAACAAAGGTCCATCTAGTCAAGGCTATGATTTTTCCAGTAGTCATGTATGGATGTGAGAGTTGCACTATAAAGAAAGCTGAGGGCTGAAAAATTGATGCTTATGAACTGTGGTGTTGGAGAAGACTCTTGAGAGTCCCTTGGACTGCAAGGAGATGAATCAGTCCATCCTAAAGGAAATCAGTCCTGAATATTCACTGGAAGGACTGCTGCTGAAGCTGAAACTCCAATACTTTGGCCACCTGATGCGAAGAATTGACTCATTTGAAAAGACCCTGATGCTGGGAAAGATTGAAGGTGGGAGGAGAAGTGATTGACAGAGGATGAGATGGTTGGATAGCATCACCAACACAATGGACATAAGTTTGAGTAAACTCCAGGAGTTGGTGATGGACAGGGAGGCCAGGTGTGCTGCAGTCCACGGGGTCACATAGAGTCGGACACAGCTGATTACTGAACTGAACTGAACTGAACCACAGTTGGTGAACTTGCCCTCAGTTCAGTTCAGTCACTCAGTCGTGTCGGACTCTTTGTGACCCCATGAATCGCAGCACGCCAGGCCTCCCTGTCCATCACCAACTCCCGGAGTTCACTCAGACTCACGTCCATCGAGTCCGTGATGCCATCCAGCCATCTCATCCTCTGTCGTCCCCTTCTCCTCCTGCCCCCAATCCCTCCCAGCAGCAGAGTCTTTCCCAGTGAGTCAACTCTTCCCATGAGGTGGCCAAAGTACTGGAGTTTCAGCTTCAGCATCATTCCTTCCAAAAGAAATCCCAGGGCTGATCTCCTTCAGAATGGATTGGTTGGATCTCCTTGCAGTCCAAGGGACTCTCAAGAGTCTTCTCCAACACCAGAGTTCAAAAGCATCAATTCTTCGGCACTCAGCCTTCTTCACAGTCCAACTCACATCCATACATGACTACTGGAAAAACCATAGCCTTGACTAGATGGACCTTAGTCGGCAAAGTAATGTCTCTGCTTTTGATTATGCTGTCTAGGTTGGTCATAACTTTTCTTCCAAGAAGTAAGCGTCTTTTAATTTCATGGCTGCAATCACCATCTGCAGTGATTTTGGAGACCCCAAAAATAAAGCCTGACACTGTTTCCACTGTTTCCCCATCTATTTCCCATGAAGTGATGGAACTGGATGCCACGATCTATCTTCGTTTTCTGAATGTTGAGCTTTAAGCCAACTTAGACCATCCCCATGGAAAAGAAATGCAAAAAAGCAAAATGGCTGTCTGGGGAGGCCTTACAAATAGCTGTGAAAAGAAGAGAGGTGAAAAACAAAGGAGAAAAAGAAAGATATAAACATCTGAATGCAGAGTTCCAAAGAATAGCAAGAAGAGATAAGAAAGCCTTCTTCAGCGATCAATGCAAAGAAATAGAGGAAAAGAACAGAATGGGAAAGACTAGAGATCTCTTCAAGAAAATTAGAGATACCAAGGGAACATTTCATGCAAAGATGGGCTCGATAAAGGACAAAAATGGTATGGACCTAACAGAAGCAGAAGATATTAAGAAGACGTGGCAAGAATACACAGAAGTACTGTACAAAAAAGATCTTCACGACCCAGATAATCATGATGATGTGATCATTCATCTAGAGCCAGACATCCTGGAATGTGAAGTTAAGTGGGCCTTAGAAAGCATCACTACGAACAAAGCTAGTGGAGGTGATGGTATTCCAGTTGAGCTATTTCAAATCCTGAAAGATGATGCTGTGAAAGTGCTGCACTCAATATGCCAGCAAGTTTGGAAAACTCAGCAGTGGCCACAAGACTGGAAAAGGTCAGTTTTCATTCCAATCCCAAAGAAAGGCAATGCCAAAGAATGCTCAAACTACCATACAATTGTACTCACCTCACATGCTAGTAAAGTAATGCTCAAAATTCTCCAAGCCAGGCTTCAGCAATACGTGAACTTGCCCTATGGGTTGTTAAATATTTTGCAAATCACTTTCACATGAGTCACAGTAGCCTTGAAAAAGGAGGCGGCAAAAGTGCAGGGCTTCCCCAATGGCTCAGCAGGTAAAGAATCTGCCTGCAATGCAAGAGACATAGGAAATGAAGGTTCAGTCCCCAGGTAGGGAAGATCCCCTGGAGAAGGAAATGGCAATCCACTCCAGTATCCTCGCCTGAAAAACACCATGGACAGAGGAAGCTGGTGGGCTACAGTCCAAAGGGTGGCAAAGAGTCAGACATAACTGAGTGACAAAGAGTCGGAGTCAGAGAAGTGCAGGACAAACTCCAACCTAACGGAGATTAAATTTCTCTCTTCTTCCAAGAATAAAAACTGAGTTTTATAAGAAGGTGTATTTTGTCCTTGCACACATGAATTTGTGTACTGAGATTCATGGCTACTGTGTCCCATGTAACTGTTCCCTGAAAATAACTAAGAAAGTCTCCTTTGTTCACCACTCCTTTATTGCTTTAATTCTTTCTTTAAAATGTAAAATCCTTCAATAACTTTGCTATTCAGAATGTGAATGTGGGAAGCAATCTGCCTCTTCCCATTAGGTAGTGATTTCATTTTATCAGTCCTTCTGGCAGCCTGGAATGTGAAACACACGTAATGTTCTACCTAGAAGGGCATCTGTGCAGCAAGGCAGACACTAACTAGGGCTGCCTCAGTGTTCAGAAGGAAGAATGGCATGACAGTGAGGGTCGTTGGATTCATGCCCTATTTATATTTCAGACCTGTAATCAATTATCTGTTTGGGGGACAAGTACTGAGAAACTATAGTCTTGCTTGAGTTTATTAACAAACAATCATCAATGATATAGTATGGCAGTTACCCAGTGAATTATCAAGAAGCATTTCAGTCAATGTCTTTGGAATTTTCTAGTATTTCATGGAGATCTTGAGTTATAGAATTTTAGAAATGCTGCCTGTTTTGAGAGTTATACTATTATTCTTGGGAAGATGTTTAAAAATTCTGAGTTACTTGGATATATTTGGAATCTGAGTAGAAAGAAATATGAAGTTCTAGATAATTTCTCAAAGGTAGCAGCATTAATAATTCTCAACCCAAGAAAAAAGTGAATAATTCCTGATTTGCATCTCATAAAAAAACAAGAAAAATTTCAAGCCTCTGTGGGTTGGATATATTTCACCATGTCTTTTCTTCAACATAAGGCAACCATTGCTGAGCTATTAATAAATTACTAGTAAAAGACATTCTGTGGACTTGAAATAAAATTTTCATGTCAAATAGCTTTTTAACAGCTTCTGAGCTATGTATGTCAAATAGCTTCTGAGTCTAGCTATTACTACAGGTGAACACACACCCCTACTTCTCATCAAAAATGGAAGCTCACATCCAGAATGGAAGAAGGATAATAATGGTTACTGTGGCAGTTATGGAGGTGCAGTTAGAATCTTCAAGAAAGAACTTGCTATTCAGCTGCAAGGAGGGCAGGGAGCTGGCAGCCCCTAGCTATCAAAGGCTTCAGAATTTATCTCAGCTTCTGAGCTGAGGTGATGCCCTTCCAGGCAGCCTCCAGCCAATGACTGAACATTTAGGGGTCCTAAGGCCTAAATGTTTTGCCCACTGTAGATTAATGTGTGCTAAATTGCTTTAGTCATGTCCAGCTCTTTACAACCCTATGGACAGTAGTCTTCCAGGCTCCTCTGTCCATGGGATTCTCCAGGCAAGAATACTGGAGCGGGTTACCATGCCCTCCTCCAGGGGATTTTCCCTACCCAGGGATTGAACCTGTATCTTTTTTTTTTCCCCAAAGGTATCTCATCAGTTTATTTTAGTTTTTTAAAAATTATTGTTTTTATTTTTTATTTTTTTACTTGACAATATTGTATTGGTTTTGCTATACATTGATATGAATCTGCCATGGGTGTACATGTGTTCCCCATCCTGGACCCCCCTCCCTCTTCCCTCCCCAACCCATCCCACTGGGTCATCTCAGTGTACCAGCCCCAAACACCCTGTATCATGCATCAAACCTAGACTGGCGATTCGTTTCACATATGATATTATACATATTTCAATGCCATTCTCCCAAATCATCCCACCCTCACCCTCTCCCAGAGTCCAAAAGACTATTCTATACATCTGTGTCTCTTTTGCTGTCTCGCATACAGGGTGTCTCTTGCATTGGTAGGCAGATTCTTTACCACTAGCGCCATTGGGAAGCCCCATAGACTATTGTAATGGGTAATCTTTGCTCAGGAGCTTTTCTCATTGCGTTGGCTGATACTTAGTCAGAGATAAATCATGAGACTCTTTGAGACTTTCTGTCCAATTCTGCTTCCTACTCTCCTTTTGCAGGTATCAGATACACATCATGATCTGGAAGCAATCCCTACCTAATCTTGTTGTCTTCCCCTTTTATCTTCTACACAGAGTTTCCACTAGTAAATCTCTTGCATTCTCACCCCATCATCTGCTTCTCAGAGGCCCCAAATGACGGAGATACTAATTACTAAGAACCTATTGTGTGAAGGAGGAAGTGTTTGGGGAAGTTATTCAACCTACCCTAACTATTCTTTCATCTGTAAAGTGGGGTTGTTATAAGAATTAAATGTAATAATCTACAAAGAGCAACCTACAAATGTATAGTGCCTCATATATAAGTACTCAATAACTTGTATATAACACTAAGAGTATTATTATGCCATATGCTAGAGTTGCATGAGGAATTTTTTGTTTATTACTTGTGTGTGTATTAGTCACTCAGTAGTGTCTGACTCTGCGACCCCATGGACTGCAGCCTTCCAGACTCCTCTGTCATGGGATTCTCCAGGCAAGAATATTGGAGTAGGTAGCCATTCCCTTTTCCTCCCACCCCAGGGATTGAAGCCAGGTCTCCTGCACTGCAGGTGGGTCCTTTATCACTGAGCCATCAGGGAAAATCCTCATTAATTATAAAATATTATTATGCTCATTTAACATATGAGGAAACTAGTGTTCAGTGAAGTTAAAATAACTTGTTCAAATTACTTTATATACCTCCACCTGGGATAAAAACTCAGCAAGTCGTGTAGAAGAGAGCGATGTACATGTATGTTAGCAAAGAATCCGCTGCTATTATCCAGAATGTAAAGGAGTTCCACATCCTCTTCAGTTCAGATTTATAACTAATAAAACTACTCTGGGGATTCTTTCATAAACCTAAATCTATACCCTTAATTCCACTAAGTATTTGACATTAGAATCTATCAGTGAGTGCTTAAAATCAATAATTTGTCTAAAAGTTCTGAAGAGCTATATGTAATGCCACTGCCAATCCCTGATGAGCACTATCTGTTATTTTTATAGAACGGCTCTCAGTTTGGGTTTGATTGATGCTTTCTCATGATTAGATTGAGGTTATATTTAATATTCTATAATCTTGCTATTGCTAGAAAAGTTGCATCAGATGAAATCATTCCTGCTTTGCCTGTCCCTGCTCCCACCCCACCCACATGACAAATGTTCAAGCCGATTATTAAAAGATGTAAAAGAAATAATGATAGAAACATGATGAACAGAGGAGGCTAAATATTACAATGCTGAGAGAATTTCTAGTCAGGTGGGAAAAATCTGAACTAAATGGCAGCTTTGGGAGCATATCTATATTGTTCCTTACTTCACAGTTTTAAGATAAAAAATTATAAGTACAATTTAGAAAATTATGTTACATAAAGTTTTAAAAAGTTGACATTATGCTGTTTCCTCAGGAATGAGGTGGTGCTGGATAGGTTGGCAGAATGGATTTAGAGTGGGCAGTTTTCTTAGAGATGTTCTGCCAGGAAACCAGTCTCTTTCTTACATAAATCCATGAATTTGACTAAATAAACCCTCCTATATGAAAAAAAAAAAAGCACATGATTTATGATCTGAAGTAGGGCCACATTATGTCCAGTGTGGTTAAAAGCCAACTTTAGCCAAAACTGGTCAGCATGATCTTAAAAAGCAAAAGATGGCCAGTAAAGATGACCTTGTGGCTTAGTGACAAGGGTAAGATACAGGTTTGAGCAAATAACTTAGCTACTTGTGGCTAAAGTGATGCTACCAAACCACCAAAGAGAGGTATGGTCGAAAAATGAAAATTACATATGCAACAAGATAATATGTTACTATAAAAATATATGTTAATATTCAGTATATTTCTGTGTGACTTTTGTTTAGTGAAAAATACTCTCAAGAATATTTTTCAAGTAAAGAATTCAGTTATAGTTCTATTGTAGAAAGTGGAGTCTAGATGGGCTCCAGAGACCCCCAGGTCATAGTGATAGTACGTAGAGAGTCCCAGATGTTTGATACCCAAAGGAATATTTACGAAAACATATTTTTGCCAAAGAACTGTTACATATGCACAGATGTACGTGTGTAGCAGAACTGAAAATGCACTTTGGGGAAATTAAATAAATATCATTTGAAAAAGTGGAGTTTTAAGTATAGTTATAAATCTCAAAAAGAAATAGCTCTAATTTATTGCCCATGTGGGAGAAATTCTGGGTGTACTCTTTCTGGATGTGCTTTGCTCTTCATTCTTATAACCATGGCACAAAGGGGTAATTATCAGTCTGTGAATTCTACTGTGAAAGGACCAAAGTGATTTCACTGGAAGTGTTTCCCAGATTCTGCTTTGTTTTTTTTTTAAATAATGTAATTATATGTGAAATGAATGCCTGGCAAATTTTAAAGCCCACATATCGTAAATGATGGCAAGCTTGGAAAAACCAGGGGTGCCTAAATGCTGTGGATGTGCCAATAAAGAAGGCATAGGCTCTTGGGTTTTGTGGGAATGTATTAAATTACATAACTTTCAAAAAATGTAATAAAAAACAAGGTTCAGAAGGTTCCTAAAACAACTCTATAGTAATCTGGATTTGGTAAATAAAACTCTAAGGAAAACTTTCTTCCAACTATGAACATGTCACAGTAAGACTCTATTGTCAAGATGAAACAAGTAGTAGTTTCCCTTAAATACAAAGGGATTGTGGTTATTATTCACTAATTAGAAACAATAACACAATTCAAAAGCTACAATAAATTTTATGAGTTGCATTAAGCCTAATTTACTTTGATAGATAATTGTCAGAGTAGTAAATTGAGGTTATAAACTATGCTTCATGATGTAGAATATTTGAATTCACTTTAAGACAGAACAAAGCAGATAATAGATTCTAAATAAAAGATTTGATGACTATGTTGAATACTGCAAAAATGAATTACAATGGTATTATGCTTTGTCCTGTTAATGTGCATTTTATAAATGTCATAAAACTTATTAAATTTAAGAAGTTGCTTTAGTCTTTCATAATGTCTGAAGACATTAATTAAGCAAATCATGATTATAAAAAAGAAGCCTTCTAAAGCACTTTGTGGGGCAATCTGGCTTGATAAATAATCAAAGTTTATCCTATCTCAAAGAAAATGTGAGCTTATTCAAAGTTATTCCTTTCTAACCCTAACTCATTCTATTGTGTTCATATTTTAACTATTCAAACATGATTTTGTCAGAAAAAAATGAAAATCATATGATAGGTTCATATTTTGAAAAGCATGTAATAGATCACATCCATGTCCTTTTTTCTTCTGCTGTTGAAAGCATTAACTGAAACAGTACTTCCCATGGTGTTGGACATGGCATAATCTAATATTTGTCTGCTTGGACAGTTTCCTGATATTTGTTACCAATACTGGGCAGCTGTTCAATCAGATAAACTGGATTAAAATTTTTAATATGCATGAATGAAAACTTTTTCAAAGGAATGGGAAGATGAAAGGTAGAACTTGGAAAACATTTATAAAGGTAGATTTATAGAAAGTATGCTTGATGTTCATGTTTCCAAGGTTATGGTTTTATCTATATAAGATATTTCTTTTTATTTCTTTTATAATTTTATAATTACATTATGAAATGTTAAAAAAGAATACAGAAGTTTTGTTACTGACGTGCCAGTTTTCTCCCAAGTATGTCTGAGGAAAGCAAGTTTTATTCGACATCTGAGATGTCCTAAAGTATGAAAAGTCACTTTCCTCACTTCAGAGAGTACTACTGGTGACAAACATTTTTTCCTGTAAATGTTTCATCTTTCATCTATAAACCAAATAACTCATCTCCTCCCTATGAATTTCTCCTCTTTGTTATCTACTAGTAGCAAGAACTTGAGCAAATAATTTAATTTCAGGACCTCAGATTAAGAAACATAAACAATGTCCATTAGTGATTTTCAAAATATGGGTTCTTACCCTATTACTGGGTCATAACAAATATTTTCATAAAATAAAATGGAATTTATTCAATTTGAATAGAAAATATAGAGGACTTGCATTTGTGCTAAGTTATTTCAGCCATGTCCAACTCATTATGACCCTATGGACTGTGGCCTGCCAAGCTCCTCTGTCCATGGGATTCTCCAGGCAAGAATACTGGAGTGGATTGTCATGCCCTCCTTCAGGGGATCTTCCTGACCCAGGTATCAAACCAGCGTCTCTTCTGTCTCCTGCATTGGCAGGCGGGTTCTTAACCACTGAGCCACCTGGGAAGCCCCAATATATGTCAAGACACATTAAAAAGCTAGTGTGCAAATGCTGTTTCAGTTTTAAATATCTGTATGCATACTGTGTGATGTAAAATGTATTCCTTACTGTAAGATCCAGGCAAAAATGTTTGACATATGGTTTCCAAAAGAATCAGAAGTTCCTTATAAATCTAAAATGAAATTATTCTAGTTTACAGCTCAAATACTCTACTGATTTCTTTTAACCTTATGTCACATAGTTTATTGCCTGACAGACAACAGTAGCTGGCTACAAGGGCATTTAGTTAAAGGAAGTGGAAAATATTTATCCCTCAATTAGATGTATTTGTTATCAGTTCAGTTGCTCAGTCATGTTCGACTCTTTGTGACCACATGGACTGCAACACACCAGGCTTCCCTGTCCATCCCAATTCCCGGAGCGGGCTCAAACTCATTTCCATCAAGTCGGTTATGCCATCCAAACGTTTCATCCTCAGTCATCCCCTTCTCCTCCTGCCTTCAATCTTTCCCAGCATCACGGTCTTGTTATACCCATTGTAAGTCATTCAAAGACAACTCCTTGAGCTTTCATGCCCTCTGGGTAAATGCCAGACCCAAAGCAGACAGGAATTTGACGTGTTTGAGAAATAGAAATAGATGAAAATGGTTTGGATCTAGTGAAAAGAGAATAGTAAGATATGAAGGAAGAGACGTAGGAAGGAGCTGCATTGAGTAAAACCCTGTAAACCATGGTAAAGTGTTTATAAAGTATATTTTTGTTGCTGGCGGGGAGCCATTTGAGAACAGTAAGCAAAGGACTTTTTCTGTTTTTTTTTGTTTGTTTTTATTTTTAAAAGACCAGGAGGACTACTGTATAGAAAATAGATTTATACAGCAAGAATGAAGCTAAGGAGGTTAGGAGACTACGACACTCATTCAGGTGAGTGATGATCTTAGCATCAATCAAGGTAGTAGCAGTGGAGACAAAAAAAAAAAAAAAAAAAAAGATGGATTCGGAAGCACACAATACAGAATCTGCTAACAGACGACATAAAGGGGTTGCTAGAATTTTAGTTTGTGAAACTATGTGGATATTCCACCAATTCTGATGGGGGCCATGATGGCAGGAATACCAACTTCTGTTTGGGAGATGTTAAATTTGAGATACATACTAGTTATCTAAGTGGATATGTCAAGAAAGTAGAATTGGGTTTGGGGGCAGAAGTAAGGACTGCTGGATTTGTACATTTGGGCATCAGTATACAGATACTACTTATAGCCACAGGACTGTTACTTCCCTGAGTGTCATGCAGTATCTCTTTTAATCTTGATAACAACTCAAGTAGATATTTTCTTTTTATATTGATGAGTAGCCTCTCTTTATATCTGAGCAACTCTTATATTCAAAAATACATACACTGAAAGTCAAGCAGCTACTAAATGATGGAGCCTGGAATTCTTAATTTTTTGAATGAAACCTCTTTTAAAAGGTCTGGTCTGGAGACAGTGAATCTCATTCAGAATTTAAATCAAGTTTATAAATTTAGTAGTCTTTTCTATCCTTTTGCAACTTCCCTTGAGCAGGTGCCAGTGACAGGGTTTTTTTTTTAACTCTATTCCTTTGGCATATGGGATAGGACTCTGTTTTCCTTTTTTCTCATATCTTGACTGTTTCTTCTTCACTGGCCTTCAACTACATCTTTCATGCAGAGATTTCTAGCCTTCTTTCTTCTCTTTACATATTTCCCCTTTACATTTTTATGTTCTCATTGGTTCAAATACTAAACATACGCTTATGTCATAAGTGTTAGTCACTTAGCCGTGTCTGACTCTTTGCAACCCCACGGACTGTTGCCCGCCAGTCTCCTCTGTCCATGGGCTTCTCCAGGCGAGAATATTGGAGTGGCTTTCTATTCCCTTCTCCAAGGGATCTATCTTCCTGACCCAAGGATGCAACCCGGGTCTCTTGCATTACACGCAGACTCTTTACGGTCTGAGTCACCAGGGAAGTCCAAATATCCGCTTATGACCCTCAATTATTTTGCTTCCAATGCAGACATTTTTTTCCCCCTAGCTCCAGGTTCAAAGGTTTCCTGAAAGCAATTAGCCTGGAGGTTCCCCCATGCGATTAAAGAGGAGGAGCGAAGTGGAGGGGCTGTGAAGGTCTCATTTGATTTGTATATTCATTCATATTTCCTTATAATCATTATAACGACTGCTTCTACGGAGTTTCAAATCTAGAGTGGCAAGCAAGCAGACAGTGACGCACGGGGAGCGTTAACTAAAGGTTTAGCTCGGCACGATGACCTCGTGTGAACATTAAGTCCTCGGCTACAGGGGCATATTGTGCAAACACAGAATCCTGCTTAGTTCTCAAACAGATTTAAAGAACATTTTTTTTTTTGAAGTGTATTAGTTTTGCCGAACATTAAAAAAGAAATCGAAGGCAAATCACTGAAGGAGTAAAGTTGGGCACAGATGAGAGATTCGAACTGAATGCTGCACTGCAGCAGATCATGAAGAGAATAAGGTACTGATTAGGGAGTGAGTAGAGAATGAAGTGAACTGAACTGAACTGAGAGAATGAAGTACCCATGTAGAAAAAAATGAAAAACCAGGGATGGCATACATTAAAAAAAAAGAAGAAGAAGAAGAAAGAAAACAACCCAGCTTTTGCTAAGTCATGGTAAAACACACCTCAAGCCAGGCCGGCTCCAGCGGCTCCACCAGGGTATCCCCACAGTCCCAGCGCGCCGCGCGCCGCCCAGCTCGCTCCGCCCAGTTCCCCGGCTGCCCTTAGTCCGAGCCGCGTGCACTTGCGCAACGGATCCCGCCCCCTTCGCTCCCTCGGCCAATGAGAAATGGCGTCGTAATTCGCCAAAGCTTGGTATCGTGTCGCGTGACCACGTCTCCCCGCCCCCTCACCCAGCCGCCTCCAGGTTCTGAGAAGATGGCGAAGGTGTCAGAGCTGTACGATGTCACTTGGGAAGGTAACTGCGGGCGGGGTGGCCGCGGAGAGACCGAAATCCGCAGGAAGCGGTTCGGCAGTACCTGCTGTCCTCGGAGACCTGGATTCTCCGATCTCTCTTCGGCTCTGGTCCGGCCGAGCTGAGGTGATAGCTGAGGTAGTTGGCTGAGGTGGAGGTGGTTTGACTGGAGTCTCCGGTGGTCCTCACCGCTTGGGTCGGTAGACTGACCAACCGGCCTACCACCGCGCCCATCCAGCGGCCAGGGGCAGCTTCCTCTGTAAGACAACCGGGATCTGCGGCTGTCACACTTCTCCAGTGGCTGCTGGGCGGCGCGGAGGAGGCGGGATAGCTGCCCGCTGAAGCGTCTTTGCCGCCGAGAAATCCAGGGCCTGTAAAGGTCTTTCAAATACTCTGTAAAGGGTACAACTCTGTGTAGTAAAGTGTGTGGAAAACCCGTAAACATATCTGATTCTTTCCCCTGCCAGTTTACATTCCCTTCTCTCTTCAAAACTGGGTTTCTGATTTCCCCCCTTTTAAAATGATCCCCTGTCCCACTAACCTCAAGACGAATTTACACACATGACCCAACTTGCTTCTTATTCCCTGCCAGTAATTCCTTTTCTGAAGGTGAAATAAGTTCTCGTTTAATGAGGTGGAGTTTGTCTTTGAATTAGGAAGCAGTCAAACTTTGAACCAATTCTGAAACAGATTTTCCCTTCTTAAAATCCTGAGTGGGAGGCGTGCATGCTTAAGAAAAGAACCTTGAGTTTCTCTAAGGCATGGAATTTGTGTAATTGAAATTTATATATCCAGCGTTTCACAGTACACTCAGTAGCTTGTTTGTTCGGATATTTAAATGATGTTATTTATTTAAAATATTTTTATTAAAAAACGCCTGATAACGCGTGGACTGAGAGTTGTATTGGTTGTTCAGTGTCGAGTAAATCTCTCCAGTATTGAAAGTTGCAAACAATAATGTGAAAAGGCAAAATTCCTTTGTCCTGGAACTAATTCAGTGATTTATTATTGATTTTGTGGCCTCTAGCATACTGTGAACCACCGTGTTTCTACCTGTACTGGGCAATCTACTATATTAAAGTATAAAGTTCTTAGTGCTAGATCTTGATGATACTAAATTAAGTAACACACAGTCCCTACCTTTAGGGAGCTCATAATCTGATGGAGAAAGATAGACTTGTAAAAACGTAGTTTTAAAAGGCTTGTGTGAGGATTTATTCTTTCAATAGCTATGTGACTATTTTTTAAATGCTTTTGAAAAATGTTTCAAATAGTTCATGATTTTTTTGAAAGTGCTATTTTGAAGGTATGTTCAACATAAATTTCTTAAATGATAATATCATGTGTAGACGCATAGGAAACGAGTAGATGCAGTCGAGGTGATTTAACTGAGTAGCTTAGACCTTACGCTTTGGACATTCTAAAGATGAGTGACATACTTAGATGAGTAAATAATTACTTAACAGGTTTGTTGAGCAAAAGGGAAAAAGTATGTTGAGGTGCTTTTAAACTATTAAATAACATTAAAAGAAAAAAAATGATCTGGCTCCTGCATGTGTCTCCAGCTTTATCTTAAGCTACTCACCCGGTTCCGGTTCCCTGGTAGCTTGGACGGTAAAGTGTCTGCCTACAATGCGGGAGACCGGGTTCGATCCCTGGGTCGGGAAGATCCCCTGGCGAAGGAAATGGCAACCCACTCCAGTATTTATGCCTAGAAAATCCCATGGACCTAGGAGCCTGGTGGGCTACAGTCCATGGGGTCGAAAAGAGTCAGACACGACTGAGCGACTTCTCTTCTCTTCACTCTCTTTGATCTGGCCATGCTGGCGTTTGTTGAATTCCCTACATGCCATGCTCCTCTTGTCTTAAGACTGCTGCTGCTGCTAAGTCGCTTCAGTCCTATCAGATGCTGTGCGACCCCCTAGACGGCTTCCAATGGAAGTGTTCTTGCCTCCTTGTTCTAGTCTTATACTCTACTTATTATACTCTATCATTTCTTAGAATTCCTCTCAGAAGACATTCATTCTTCAGAGAGCCTTCCCGACCCCCCCACCCCCTCCCCACTCCAAAGTTTAAAAGAAAAAGACAACAAAAGCCGCAAAATTTACCCTTGGTCTTTGAACTATGTATCCTCATACTATTGAAATACTTACCCAATTGTGTTACATTGAAAAATTTTGTCTCTCCTAGAATGAAGAGAGGGCCCAGGCCTTTCTTGTTCTAGAGGGTGACATACTGGAGGAACTCAGTAATCTGTTGACTAAATGAATTATTAGTAGGATTAAAAATGAACATTAAGGACTTCCCTGGTGGTCCAGTAGCCAAGACTCTGTGATCCCAATGCCATGGATCCAGATTTGATCTCTGGTCAGGGAACTATTGATGTGCCTCATCTAAGGGTGAGCATGCTGCATCTAAAGATTCCACAGGCCATGACCAAAAGAAAGAAAACAAAAAGCCCCAAAGATCCTGCATACACAACTTAAAAAAAAAGATTCTGCATGATGCAACTAACCTGGTGTGGCTAAATTATATATCTACACATATATAAGAATGTTAACAAATCATCACAAAGAAAAACTATAAGTCATTTTTTTGGTGTTGGAATGATTTTTTTAGTATCATAGACAACTGACTTAACAGTATACCGTTTGCTCATTTGTAATTAATGAGTAGAATTAAAATTGTATTTTAGGACACTTGTAGGAAAAGAATATTATAGATTTTTCTTTCAGAGACTTAGGGTAACAAAAGGGTGATGGGAGGACCCTCAGGGATAGTTTTTTGGTTTCAGTTTTTTGCAGGAGGGAGTGTCAGTTGACCTGTGTCTTTTAAGAATTCCATTGAATACCATCATTAATTTAAGTAATGGAAATTGTTAGTTCAAAGACTAGTGTGATTCTTGTAATAGGAAAATTTATCACATATTTATAAAAGACATATACTAAAACTCTCTTAGTCTCTATTGGGCTCTGTAAAAAAGTAGGTATATGGTTTATTTATTCAGCCAGTTGAAACTTACTGATGTTTATTATTAAATATATGAGGAATTTGAGGTGGGAAAGACAGTTGAAGGAGGGTATAGTCAAGTCAGGTCTCTTGAGAATAGGGTATTTGGGCAGAGTGTGGCTAGGATGTCTAGCAAAAAGTCTGGCCTATAATTGGCATTGAGTGAGTATTGGAAAAAATATTTACTGAAAATGAGGGGAGATTTTAGTTGTATATTCTCACTGTCTCTACTTCTCTTTATTCAGTCAACCAACCACAAATTGGTTTCAGTACTCTATTAGTTCAGTAAAATTTCTAGAGAGATCTAATGCCCAGTCTAATGTATCTGTTTTGTACATCTATATTACATTTGTCATTGCAGATCATTCCCTCTGAAAAATTCCTTTGTTGGTTTCTTAATAGCCTTCAGTTCAGTTCAGTCGCTCAGTTGTGTCTGACTCTTTGCGACCCCATGAATTGCAGCACGCCAGGCCTCCCTGTCCATCACCAACTCCCGGAGTTCACTCAGACTCACGTCCATCGAGTCCGTGATGCCATCCAGCCATCTCATCCTCTGTCATCCCCTTCTCCTCCTGCCCCCAATCCCTGCCAGCATCAGAGTCTTTTCCAATGAGTCAACTCTTCCCATGAGGTACCCAGAGTACTGGAGTTTCAGTTTTAGCATCGTTCCTTCCAAAGAAATCCCAGGGCTGATCTCCTTCAGAATGGACTGGTTGGATCTCCTTACAGTCCAAGGGACTCTCAAGAGTCTTCTCCAACACCACAGTTCAAAAGCATCAATTCTTTGGCGCTCAGCCTTCTTCACAGTCCAACTCTCACAACCATACATGACTACTGGAAAAACCATAGCCTTGACTAGACGGACCTTAGTCGGCAAAGTAATGTCTCTGCTTTTGAATATGCTGTCTAGGTTGGTCATAACTTTTCTTCCAAGGAGTAAGCATCTTTTAATTTCATGGCTGCAGTCACCATCTGCAGTGATTTTGGAGCCCCAAAAAATTAAGTCTGACACTGTTTCCCCATCTATTTCCCATGAAGTGATGGGACCAGATGCCATGATCTTCGTTTTCTGAATGTTGAGCTTTAAGCCAACTTTTTCACTCTCCTCTTTCACTTTCATCAAGAGGCTTTTTAGTTCCTCTTCACTTTCTGCCATAAGGGTGGTGTCATCTGCATGTCTGAGGTTATTGGTATTTCTCCTGGCAATCTTGATTCCAGCCTGTGTTTCTTCCAGTCCAGCGTTTCTCATGATGTACTCTGTATAGAAGTTAAATAAGCAGGGTGACAATATACAGCCTTGACGTACTCCTTTTCCTATTTGGAACCAGTCTGTTGTTCCATCCAGTTCTAACTGTTGCTTCCTGACCTGCATACAGATTTCTCAAGAGGCAGGTCAGGTGATCTGGTATTCCCGTCTCTCTCAGAATCTTCCACAGTTTATTGTGATCCACACAGTCAAAGGATTTGGCATAGTCAATAAAGCAGAAATAGATGTTTTTCTGGAACTCTCTTACTTTTTCCATGATCCTGCGGATGTTGGCAGTTTATTCTTTGGTTCCTCTGCCTTTCCTAAAACCAGCTTGAACATCAGGAAGTTCACGGTTCACGTATTGCTAAAGCCTGGCTTGGAGAATTTTGAGCATTACTTTACTAGCATGTGAGATGAGTGCAATTGTGCGGTAGTTTGAGCATTCTTTGGCATTGCCTTTCTTTGGGATTGGAATGAAAACTGACCTTTTCCAGTCCTGTGGCCAGTGCTGAGTTTTCCAAATTTGCTGGCATATTGAGTGCAGCATTAGACTCTCTTGTTATTTTTTAGAACTTTGCTGCCTTCTCTACATCCGTTTGCTCCCTAATTTTTGGTGTCCTCAGTGGTCCTTTCCTTAGCCCTCTTCTTAATCTGTTATTGGTGGTGATTGATCTTGAGTTCAATAGAATCCTGACTGATGCAGACATAGATGTTATGTGGTCTGTGAAGTCCTGAAATTATATGCAAAGTTGAATGTGTGTGTGTGTTTTCTTTTCTTTTTATTTTTTAAAATGTATTTGTTTTTAATTGAAGGATTGGTTTCTACCAAATATCAATGTGAAACAGCCATAGGTTTACCCATGGCCCCTCCCACTTGAACATCCCTAAGTGTGTTTTTAAACATGTACATATTTCTGGGAAAAGTTGGTGCAGAAGTTTCATCAGCTTCAAAGAGCTTGAAAAAGATCTCATGCCTTCTGTGGGTAATCATCCATACCTAGCTCTAATTACTGTATTAGTCTATATGCTAAATGACATATTAAACATATATTTGAGTGTCTGCCCCAGGCACTTTTCCCATTATGCAGCATTCTTAACTTGTAACAAAAGCAATAGAATACAAAGGTTAAACTAAACAGAATAGATCAAATATGGAGTCATATTCCCTATTTTACCCTGCCCTCTCAATTTTTCCTCTTCTGGTGACTGAAGCTTCAGGTGTTTGTTTTTTTTTTTTTTTTTTTCAGGGTCTCTAGGAGAAGTCTTTGACAGAGAAACATGTTCCCCACCCCTGTAATGGGTTATATAAATGAAGAATTAACCTGAGCTCCGTTTTGCAATGTCCTGTAGAAACTGCTTTCCTTTCCTTTGCCCTCTCCCCCTAATCTAGGTATGTTGGGCAATTTCCCAGTCCCTTAGCACATTAGATACTCTTTATCTGTCTACCATGGTTCTTGCTCTTTGCTATAGACTTCATCTAACAAACTCTCCTTAATTCTTAGGGCTTGTTTCGCTTATCACAGATGTCTTCTTTAACCTCCTTGCCAGGTGGAATTAATCTTTCCCTCACCTTGCTTTCTTAGTGCTCTGAGCATAACCACTGTCTTACCTTTTATCACATTATTTTGTGGTTGTTTGCAATTTGTTTGTTAACTTGTTGACTTCTTAGGCACATGGGTTGATTCTTTTCTCACTGTGTTTCTAGAATGTTATAGAAATAATGTATTAATATATTTGTGAATGACTAAATAGAAGTCATGGAAGACATGACAATAGGTGAAAGGGGAATGATTTAAGTCAGGGATTTCCCATTTATATACGTTGATTATGAATAAGTAGGAATGGAAAGTTGAATACTATTGGTAAGTGAGAAATTTGACAAAAAAGGAGATGGGACCAGTTTTTCCCATTTAGTCTCTAGTTTATGGAAAGAAATTGTACAGTGTCTTAAAGGACATTGCAGGGTACAGGCAAGGAGTGTAGTTTTGTGAAACAGATCTGTAAAACACTAAATAAATTTATATTAGTGTTCTTCCTTTTTTCTGTTCTTCCTTCCTGTTCTTCTATATTAAGGCTCTTCCTGTTTTAAAGTAGTCTGCCAGGTTAACAAAGAATGTGAACTTCAGATGGTAGTTATGGTATAGGGGCTCGCATTGGTTTCTGAAGTGGGAGCAGTCTTAGGAGACTGAGCCCATAAATGTGGGGTATGAGTAACTTACTTTTTTGTTTGCTTGCTCAATTCCTCTTCAGTCTTTAAGATTCAGTTTAACTTACTTCCTGTTCAGAATGAATCAAGCTCATTTGTAGGTTTTCAGTAGAAGGAATTCAGTTGAGTTCAGTTCAGTTCAGTCGCTCAGTCATGTCCAACTCTTTGCAACCCTATGGACTTCAGCACTCCAGGCTTCCCTGTGCATCACCAACTCCTGGAGCTTACTCAAATTCATGTCCATTGTATCGGTGATGCCATCCAACCATCTCATCTTCTGTCGTCCCCATTTCCTCCGGCCTTCAATCTTCCTCAGCATCAGGGTCTTTCCAAATAAGTGGGTTCTTCACATCAGGTGGCCAAAGTATTGGAGTTTTAGCTTCAGCATCAGTCCTTCCAATGAATATCAGTTCAGTTCAGTTCAGTCACTCAGTCGTGTCAGACTCTTTGCAACCCCATGAATCGCAGCACACCAGGCCTCCCTGTCCATCACCAACTCCCGGAGTTCACTCAGAGTCGCATCCATCGAGTCAGTGATGCCATCCAGCCATCTCATCCTCTGTCGTCCCCTTCTCCTGCCCCCAATCCCTCCCAGCATCAAAGTCTTCTCCAATGAGTCAGCTCTTCTCATGAGGTGGCCAAAGTACTGGAGTTTCAACTTTAGCATTATTCCTTCCAAAGAAATCCCCGTGTTGATCTGCTTTAGAATGGACTGGTTGGATCTCCTTGCAGTCCAAGGGACTCTCAAGAGTCTTCTCCAATACCATAGTTCAAAAGCATCAATTCTTTGGTGCTCAGCCTTCTTCACAGTCCAACTCTCACATCCATACATGACTACTGGAAAAACCATAGCCTTGACTAGATGGGTCTTAGTTGGCAAAGTAATGTCTCTGCTTTTGAATATGCTGTCTAGGTTGATCATAACGTTTCTTCCAAGGAGTAAGCATCTTTTAATTTCATGGCTGCAGTCACCATCTGCAGTGATTTTGGAGTCCCCAAATATAAAGTCTGACACTGTTTCCACTCTTTCCCTATCTATTTCCCATGAAGTGATGGGACCAGATGCCATGATCTTCGTTTTCTGAATGTTGAGCTTTAAGCCAACTTTTTCACTCTCCTCTCTCACTTTCAGCAAGAGGCTTTTGAATTCCTCTTCACTTTCTGCCATAAGGGTGGTGTCATCTGCATATCTGACCTCAATCAAATCCCTTATGATTATACAGTGGAAGTGAGAAGTAGATTTAAGGGCCTAGATCTGATAGAGTGCCTGATGAGCTATGGAATGAAGTTCATGACATTGTACAGGAGACAGGGATCAAGACCATCCCCATGGAAAAGAAATGCAAAAAAGCAGAATGGCTGTCTGGGGAAGCCTTACAAATAGCTGTGAAAAGAAGAGAAGTGAAAAGCCAAGGAGAAAAGGAAAGATATAAGCATCTGAATGCAGAGTTTCAAAGAATAGCAAGAAGAGATAAGAAAGCCTTCTTCAGCAGCGATCAGTGCAAAGAAATAGAGGAAAAGAACAGAATGGGAAAGACTAGAGATCTCTTCAAGAAAATTAGAGATACCAAGGGAACATTTCATGCAAAGATGGGCTCGATAAAGGACAAAAATGGTATGGACCTAACAGAAGCAGAAAATATTAAGAAGAGATGGCAGGAATACACAGAAGAACTGTACAAAAGGATCTTCATGACCCGGATAATCACAATGGTAGGATAACTCATCTAGAGCCAGACATCCTGGAATGTGAAGTCAAGTGGGCTTAGAAAGCATCACTATGAACAAAGCTAGTGGAGGTGATGGAATTCCAGTAGATCTATTTCAAATCCTGAAAGATGATGCTGTGAAAGTGTTGCACTCAATATGCCAATGAATATACAGGACTGATTTACTTTAGGATGAACAGCTTGGGTCTCCTTGCAGTCTAAGGGGCTCCCAAGAGTCTTCTCCAACACCACAGTTCAAAAGCATCAATTCTTCGGTGCTCAGCTTTCTTCACAGTCCAACTCTCACATCCATACATGACTACTGGAAAAACCATAGCTTTGACTAGAGGGACCTTTGTTGGCAAAGTAATATCTCCGCTTGTTAATTCATGGTTTTCTAAAACCATTTTTTTTGTACATTCAGGTAGGGTCTATTATCATCTTATGATTATTTTTGTTTTCTTTTGTAGACTTTGAACTGTAGAGACCAGTTCATATAAAGATAGTACATATAAAAGTAGTGAAAATCCCATGTGCTTCTCTTTTATTTATTCTCTAGAAGAATAGCATATTGTTATTGATAATTTAACTCATGTATTCAGTAACATTCAATAACAACTTAAATCAGCTATTTAAATCTATACAACATATGTGTCAGTAGAAGGAAGAAGGTAACTTTATATGAATATGTAAGATTTTTCAGAGGTAAGAGTAGAAAGCATGTATGTAACTGGTGAGTTGGACACTTCATTCTACCGTAACTATATAAAAAAGGGATCTTTTTTCTGGATTAGGTACACTCCCACCCCCAGTTATTATTTCTGCTTTTATCAAAATGCTGTTCTTTGAAATTCCAGAGTTCCCTATTGTATTATAACATGCAAAGTTGTTCTGTCAACTTTCATTGTTTGCTAGTGCCTTTGACCTTACTTTACATTATTCATTTTATTCTTTATATATAAGCAGAAATTTCCTTTGTCCTAATTTTTCTGTGTTGATTACCTTATATAATTGTGTATTTTTGTATGTTATATGGACTGTTGTAGTAATGTTTTTAAGGGAGTTTTGTGATGAATGTTCCTTCAGTGCTGATAGCCCAATATGATACCCTCATTATGAAAATTTTATATTCTTGAGTCAGTGGAGTACTTTGAATTTTTTGAGAGTTCAGTGTGTAATATTACTCAGTTTTCTGAAAAAATAATCCTTAGCTTTTATCAAATTCTGAACATTGTAACCTCAAAAAAGCATGATCCATAGTTGCCTAAAGGTACAGAAGATCTTTGTAGCCATTCGATGCCATACAGTAAAGATAGCTGTAATATCAGTTGCATTTTCAGTCTTCTAAAGGATCTGTTGCTCTTGTTAAATTGATTTTCTACTTTATGAAATTTGAGACAACACAGATTTTACACTAATGTGAGTGTATTTTCTTTACACAAGATGAAAGTTGATTTCATCTTGTCAATTTGTTTGACATTAATCAAATATTTGTATATATAATTGCAAGCTTATTTTTTTCAGAAATGCGAGATAAAATGAGAAAATGGAGAGAAGAAAACTCACGAAATAGTGAGCAAATTGTGGAAGTTGGAGAGGAATTAATTAGTGAATATGCTTCTAAGCTTGGAGATGATAGTAAGTTTTTAAATCTGTTATGTTCATGCTCAGCACATGTTTCATTTACAGTTTGTTTTTTTTTTTTTTAAATCCAGTTTTTTTCTGCTCTTAGTATCAATCCATGATTTATTAATGTTTAAAATACTTCTCAGGAAGTCTGAATGATAACTTTTATTTTTAGAGGGACTTATAATTATTGGTAGTAGTGAAGCTATCAAGTAGGCTTTTTTGTTTTAAAGCTCACAAGGCTGTAGTCCTGGGCAGATCAAAAATGTATTTCATAATGAATCTTTTAAAACAGGAAAGGTATTAAATAATTGACATTTTTTTAACCTGGTTAAATATTAAAATAATATGCATTGCTAAAAATTTCAGGATGCTTTTTCCTTAATTCCAGATGTAATATAATAAATCACTGTTCAGTTGTAAAAATGTTCTTTAAAATATCAGAAGCATGAAGAATTCATTATCTAATTTCTGTTGTGAGATTTTTATATTAAATTCAGTTTTTTCCTGTTTGTGTATTTAGTTTGGATCATATATGAACAGGTGATGATTGCAGCCCTCGACTATGGTCGAGATGACTTGGCATTGGTGGGTATATTTTATTTTATATTTAATTTCCTTCATAAATTATGTATCAGCAGTACGTGGCTTTAGTGAATGCTTTCTGTAGCTGTTTTTTAGTGTCTTGAGTTGGTAGGACTGGTTAGGTATTTTGGGACACATTATATTTTTATATCTTTTTAGCAATCCTGGAAAGTATTTAGTATCCCAGTTTCACTGAAGAGGTTAAATTAGTTGGTGAAGGTAGTTTACTTAATAGGTGGTTTATACTATATTATAGAGTTAAACATATAGTTTAAAACAAATTTGTCTTTTGGGTTGTTAAATGGCTTATGTTGTACATAACATTAAATATTGTTTTGAGATATTTTAAATGTATATCTTAAAATTATTAGAAAATCCTAACATGTACAGAACATGACTTAAAATACTCTATTTAAGTGGGGCCTGATGCATTGTGAAAGTAAGTTTTAATTTAATTTTAATTAATTTTATTTTTTTTAATTTTTTTTTTAATTTATTTTTTTAATTTTAAAATCTTTAATTCTTACATGCGTTCCCAAACATGACCCCCCCTCCCACCTCCCTCCCCACAACATCTCTCTGGGTCATCCCCATGCACCAGCCCCAAGCATGCTGCATCCTGCGTCAGACATGGACTGGCGATTCAATTCTTACATGATAGTATACATGTTAGAATTCCCATTCTCCCAAATCATCCCACCCTCTCCCTCTCCCTCTGAGTCCAAAAGTCCATTATACACATCTGTGTCTTTTTTCCTGTCTTGCATACAGGGTCGTCATTGCCATCTTCCTAGATTCCATATATATGTGTTAGTATACTGTATTGGTGTTTTTCTTTCTGGCTTACTTCACTCTGTATAATTGGCTCCAGTTTCATCCATCTCATCAGAACTGATTCAAATGAATTCTTTTTAACAGCTGAGTAATACTCCATTGTGTATATGTACCACAGCTTTCTTATCCATTCATCTGCTGATGGACATCTAGGTTGTTTCCATGTCCTGGCTATTATAAACAGTGCTGCGATGAACATTGGGGTACATGTGTCTCTTTCAATTCTGGTTTCCTCGGTGTGTATGCCCAGCAGTGGGATTGCTGGGTCATAAGGTAGTTCTATTTGCAATTTTTTAAGGAATCTCCATACTGTTCTCCATAGTGGCTGTACTAGTTTGCATTCCCACCAACAGTGTAGGAGGGTTCCCTTTTCTCCACACCCTCTCCAGCATTTATTGCTTGCAGATTTTTGGATCACAGCCATTCTGACTGGTGTGAAGTGGTACCTCATTGTGGTTTTGATTTGCATTTCTCTAATAATGAGTGACGTTGAGCATCTTTTCATGTGTTTGTTAGCCATCCGTATGTCTTCTTTGGAGAAATGTCTATTTAGTTCTTTGGCCCATTTTTTGATTGGGTCGTTTATTTTCTGGAGTTGAGCTGCATAAGTTGCTTGTATATTTTTGCGATTAGTTGTTTGTCAGTTGCTTCATTTGCTATTATTTTCTCCCATTCAGAAGGCTGTCTTTTCACCTTGCTTATAGTTTCCTTTGTTGTGCAGAAGCTTTTAATTTTAATTAGATCCCATTTGTTTATTTTTGCTTTTATTTCCAGAATTCTGGGAGGTGGATCATAGAGGATCCTGCTGTGATTTATTTCTGAGAGTGTTTTGCCTATATTCTCCTCTAGGAGTTTTATAGTTTCTGATCTTACATTTAGATCTTTAATCCATTTTGAGTTTATTTTTGTGTACGGTGTTAGAAAGTGATCTAGTTTCATTCTTTTACAAGTGGTTGACCAGTTTTCCCAGCACCACTTGTTAAAGAGATTGTCTTTACTCCATTGTATATTCTTGCCTCCTTTGTCAAAGATAAGGTGTCCATATGTGTGTGGATTTATCTCTGGGCTTTCTATTTTGTTCCATTGATCTATATGTCTGTCTTTGTGCCAGTACCATACTGTCTTGATGACTGTGGCTTTGTAGTAGAGCCTGAAGTCAGGCAAGTTGATTCCTCCCGTTCCATTCTTCTTTCTCAAGATTGCTTTGGCTATTCGAGGTTTTTTTGTATTTCCATACAAATCTTGAAATTATTTGTTCTAGTTCTGTGAAAAATATGGCTGGTAACTAAAGACCTATATATAGAAAACTATAAAACACTGATGAAAGAAATCAAAGAGGACACTAATAGATGGAGAAATATACCATGTTCATGGATCGGAAGAATCAATATAGTGAAAATGAGTATACTACCCAAAGCAATTTACAAATTCAATGCAATCCCTGTCAATTTTAATTAATTTTAAAGAAAAATAATAATAGCTATGTTTTTGAGCACTCATATGCTAGGCACTATTCTAAATGCTTTACATCATTTTTATTTTTATTTTACATGCTTTATTTGATCTATATAATTATTTCTTAATTTGACTTGTTTGATAGTATCACTATATTTATTGTATAAATCAGGAAGCAGGGGTTTCTGTTTTGTAATCCTGACCTCTTAAGTTCTCCTAAATGCTGCTTCCTCATAAGCCAAGAAGAAATAAAAAAAAACAATACCAGAGAGTAGAAATACCTGGAGAACATATACAAGTCTAATTGGGATTGTCCTTTTCAATGTAATTTATGTTAGCAGTATGTTTAATTCTGGTGGAGTTGCCCATGATAAAAAATATTCCACAAAAGTTTTGTATTACCTTTAAAACCTATGAGACACAGTCTTTTGAATACCAAAGAGGTGGCAGCTTATTTTTTGCAGGAGATTTTGAAATTTTTTTTTTGAATAGCAAAATGCCATTTGATAAAGTAGGAGATCAAGTGAGTAGATAACTTTTTTTGTAACAGTATTTTTTTAATGGTTCAGAATTTCAGCACAGTTAGCTTGACTGAACAAGTACTGTGAGTTTTGCATGATATCAAACTAATTGAACATCATTTTCAGTTTTAATTAACTTGAATATTTTTCTTATTATAGAATTTACAGACACAGACTTTAAAGCTATACTGCCAAATCATATTAAAACTTATTTTCTTATGATTAGTAATCTGTTCATTAGTTAAATGCATTTTTAATCACATGCTTTGGGGCACTAGAAAGGATTATTTTTATCATCCTTAACATTTCTAAGACTCTTATAATCCCTCATGCTCAATAAATATTTGATTATTTATTTAGTTGAGTTGATGGGTCCATTATGAATATCTGCCAAAAGAAGATTGGTACTCCATTGTCATTGTGTCTGTATTTCATGGCCTTAAATTAGGACAAGTATTCTGACAAGGTGATTGATTAATATATGATTTGAACAAGGCAAAATTAAAGTGTTAATAGTATTTGATCGAGACTTCAGTGTACTGCCAAAGAACTTAATTTTTATCTAGAGACTGATTATGCAGTAGTTAGGAAGAAAAGGCTGGGAAGCTGTTGTAGTTAGTTAAGATGGGCTTGATTCATTATGGAAGCAGTTTTTAAGGAGGAGTTGATATGATAGTATTCAAAGAGTTATTAGTGGACCCCAAAATCTTATTTCCTTAGTTAAGAGTTTGACTTGTTTCTGAGAACTCACTGTTGTCCTCAGTGTAAATTCACAATTCTTTCACTCCATTTTTCATTACTGATTAATTTCACTTATGTCATTAGATCTCAGCAATAAAATTATTTAAGAAGATACACTGAAGACTATGAAAGGCATTCCTTATAGATCATTTAGTATATGTAGTGTAATTGCTGTTCTTCAAGTCTTTTTATAATTTTTTTTCTTTTTTAGTTTTGTCTTCAGGAGTTGAGAAGACAGTTCCCTGGAAGTCACAGAGTCAAGAGACTAACGGGCATGAGATTTGAAGCCATGGAGAGGTAACTGAATCTTGCAAATAGTGTGATCCTGTTTTCAAATGGCAAACATGGGGTCTTGAATGTAGGTCCTCCTGCACCAGTGGCAGCATCATTAATTATGCAAGATCTTTTGCTACTCAGCTTCTGAACGGTGTCAGAGTACTTATCAGCATCAATCCTCCAAGTTATTACTCTTAGATAGAATTTGACATATGAGTGGAATCTATTTATCATCTTTGGCCTCGTGGAATGGGATCATGCTTTGGAGTAAGAACTGGCTTCATATCCTAGTTCTAAGGATTTATTATCTATTGACCTGGAAAATTATTTAACTTCTTTAAGTTTTTTCAGTCTTATTCCTCTATAAAACAAGAATATTACCAGCTTGTCAGGGTTGTTTTGAGAATTAGTAATGATATATGTATAGTACCCTCACAGGAACTCAAAATATAAAAGCTATTTTATATATATATATATATATATATAAACTGAGATATAATTGATATAGGGACTAAGACTAAGGGGAAAATATGCTCAGTCATGTTCAAATCTGGAGTGGGTTGCCCTCCTCCAGGGGAATCTTCCCAACCCAGGGATGGAACACAGGTCTTCCGCATTGCAGGCAGATTCTTTACCTGCTGAGTCAACAAGGAAGCCCATAATTGATGTATAACATTATATTAGTTTCAGGTGTATAGCATACTTATTTGATAAATGTGTATGTATATTGTGAAATGATTACCATAATAAGTTGAACATCCATCATCATAGTTATAAATTTTTATTTTCTTATAAGAATGTTTAAGATTTACTCTGTTAGCAACTTTTAATTACACAACACAGTATTGTTAGCTATAATAAGCCATGTTGTATTATGTCCCGGACTTAATTTATTTTATAACTGGAAGTTTGTACCTTTTGACCACCTTAACCCATTTCTCCCACTCCCCATCCCCTTCTCTGACAACCACTAATCTGTTCTATGTATCTATGAGTTCATGTTCTCTTTGATTCTACATGTAGGTGAGATCACACAGTATTTATCTTTCTTGGTCCAACTTACTACACTTAGCATAACACCCTTAAGGTTCATCCAGGTTGTCATAAATGAGAGAATTTCTTTCCTTTTTATGGCTAATATTTTCCCTGGTGGCTCAGATGGTAAAGTGTCTGCCTACAATGCAGGAGACCTGGGTTCAATCCCTGAGTCAGGAAGATCTCCTGGAGAAGGAAATGGCAACCCACTCCAGTATTCTTGCCCGGAAAATCCCATGGACAGAGGAGCCTGGTGGACTACAGTCCATGGGATCACAAAGAATCAGACACGACTGAGCGACTTCACTTTCACTTTATGGCTAATATTACATTGTATTAATATATACAGTTAATGGTCCACTTAACATAAATTTTTTTTATAGTAAAGATTACAGTGTTGCACAGTCTGTAGTTGTTGAATCTGTATGTAGACTCTTAAGGACCAAGTATATGGAGGCCTTATTCTAAGTTATATATATATGGAATTTCAACTTGATGTAGGTTTGGTTTTTAAACCTATGTTTAAGTTATGTATTATTTATGGAATTTCAACTGTGATGTAGGCTTTCCTGATCTCTGCATTGTTCAAGGGTCAAACTTCTTTATCTATTTATCTGTTGATAAACACTTCCATTATTTCCATGCCTGCTGCTGCTGCTGCTAAGTCACTTCCGTCGTGTCCGACTCTGTGCGACCCCATAGACGGCAGCCCACCAGGCTCCCCCGTCCCTGGGATTCTCCAGGCAAGAACACTGGAGTGGGTTGCCATTTCCTTCTCCAGTGCATGAAAGTGAAAAGTGAAAGTGAAGTCTAGGCTAGTGTAAATAATGCTGCAGTGAACATGGGGCTTCAGATATCTTTTCAAGTTAATGATTTTATTTCCTTTGAGTGAATACCCTAAATTGGAATTGACTTTATCAAATGGTAGTTCTGTGTTAATTTTTTGAGGAACCTTTATACTGTTTTCCATAGTGACTGTGTCAGTTTACATTCCGTCTACAGTCCAGTTCCCTTTTTTCCACATCCTTGCCAAGACTTGGTGTGTTTTGTCTTTTTGATAATAGTCATTTTAACAGGTATGAGGTGCTATCACATTGTGGTTTTAATTTTCATTTCCCTGATTACTGATGTTGAGCACCTTTTCATGTATTTGTGTGTCTTCTTTAGGAAAATGTATATTCAGTTCCTCTGCTCCTTTTTACTTAGATTGCTTTTTTAATTTTTGTTGTTGAATTATATAAGTTCTTATAATATTTTGGCTATTAACCTCTTATTAGATATGATTTGCAAATGTTTTCTCCCATTCCATAGGTTGCCTTTTCATTGTGTCAATGTTTTCCTTTGCTGTGCAGAAACTTTTTAGTTTGATGTAGTCCTACTTGCTTATTTTTGCTTTTGTTGACTTTGCTTTTTGTGTAAAATTCAAAAAATCACCAATACTGATGTCAGGGAGCTTACCACTTCTGTTTTCTTCTGGGGGTTTATCGTTTTGGATCTTCTGTTCAGCTCTTTAATCTAGTTTGAGTTTTTCTATGTAGTATAAAGACAGAGGTCCAGTTTCACTCAGCTGTCTAGTTTTCCAACATCATTTATTGAAGGGAGTGTTTTTTTCCTATTGTATATTCTTAGCTCCTTTGTTGTAAACTAATTGACCATATATGTGTGGGCTCTCTGTTCTGTCCCATTGATCTATGTGTCTGTTTTTATGTCAATACCATATTGTTTTGATTACTATAGTTTTGTAATATAGTCTGAAATCAGAGAGTTTGATCCCTTCATCTTTGTTTTTCTTGCTCATGATTGCTTTGGCTATTTGAGATCTTTTGTGATTCTATACAAACTTTAGGATTGTTTTGTTCTGTTTCTTTGAAATGCCATTGGAAATTTAAGAATTTCGTAGAATCTATAGATTTCTTTGGGTACTGTGGATATTTTAACAAAATTAATTCTTCCAGTTCTTGAGCATGATATATCATCTCATTTACTTGTGTCTCAATTATTTGTATCAGTTTCTTTCATCAGTATCTTAAATTTGCAATATATAGGGCTTTCAACTCTGATTAAATAATTTCTAGGTATTTTGTTCTTTTTTATGCAGTTATAAATGGGATTGTTTTCTTAATTTCTCTTTCTGATAAGATTCTTATTAGTGTATTGAAACACAGATTTTTGTATATTGATTTTGTATCCTGCAGCTTCACTGAATTTGTTAGTTGTAACAGCTTTTGATGACATAAGCATTGATTGTCTTCACCTGTCTGGCAGTTTTGGCTGCAGTGGCTTTCCCTGTAAGTTTAATTGTCTGATGGATCTAAGAGTAGTTGGTTCAGTATGTTTAGCTTTTTCTTGTGAGAATAGGAGTGATGATTTCCAGTCTTTATGTGCCAGACCAGGAACGAGAAATCTGAGTATCTTTTCATGCAGTTGTTAGACATTTATATATGTTCTTTGGAGAAACGTTTGTTCACATTTTCTGTTTTTAAATTGGATTAATTTATGTCTTTTTATTATTTAGTTGTATACATAGTGTAGATACAGGTCTTTTATCATATATATTTGATTTGCAAAAATTTTCTTGCATTACATGGCTTGTCTTTCACTTGTTCAGTGATGTCCTTTGATTACAAAATGTTTTGATTTTTTAAAAATTAAGTTAATTTTTTCTTTTGTTGCTTATCATTTTGGTGTTATGTCTAGAAACCATTGCCTAATTCAGGGTCACAAAAATTACACCTATTCTAAGTGTTTTATAGTTTGGATTTTTACACTGTGATCATTGACACATTTTGAGTTAATATTTTTTATGATATGAAGCAGGTGTTCAACTTTATTCTTTCTTTTGTAGATATCTGGTTGTCCTAGCACCAGAAAAAACTACATTCCCCATTGAATTGCCTTGGGCGATTAAATCAGTTGAATGTTAATTATGTAATGGTTTATTTCTGGGCTTTGAGTTCTGTTCCATCAATATATATGTTTATTATATACCACACTGTATTGAATCCAATAATGACATTGTAGCTTTGTAGTAGTTCTAAAATTGGGAAGTATGTCCTTCAACTTTGTCCTTTTTTTTTTTTTTAAGATTATTTTGTCTGTTCTGAGTCTCTTAAGTTTTTATATTCATTTTATAGTCAGGTTGTTGTTTCTTACCTTTGTAACTTGGTGCTTTAGGTGAGACAGGGTTTACTTGTACTGCACTTGTACTTTTTTTCTTGTAAGATTTATTGATACAGTTTTTCTTAACCTTTTTATTCCTTGGCTTTTGGCTTATCTGTTTTATCTATGTGTATTTTACTATCTTTGGATCTTCTAAGCAAAGGGCATGGATAAATAAAATAAAGTAGTATTACAGGTGAGCTGAAAATAATTTTGAATCAGAGCAGATTGGAAGAAATCTGCAAAGGATTGCTCCTGAATCAGTATTCTAGTCTATTACCACTGTTTTTTTTTAACTTCAAATAGTATGAATTCCTAGAGCATTCTTGAAATATATAAATAACAAAACACATCCCAGAGTCTGAAATGAATGATTTTTCAGATTGTCTTTTTAACACATTTTAATAGTGATTCTTTCTCTACCTTCTTTCCAATCATACAAAAAATTAATATGGTAGCAATAATTTAGTCTTAAGTATTAACTCAAGTTTCTAGCAAATTTTAGTTTCTTTAAGTCTTTATACTTTAATTGAAACTCATATCATTTTACCTAGTAAGATTTTACTATTTTTCTGGAAAGATTGGTTGTTTATGTGTTTTTATAGGACCTTTAATCATTTTCATACATGATTGTGTGAATTAGAATTTTCTGTGACATTTAAAAAGTATGTAGTTGCCTATCCTTCACTCTACTGACATAAATCTGAAATCAATCAAGGGTGTAATGCAGGACAGTAGACAGGTAGATTTGAGAATGTTGTTGACTCAAGGTAAATTTCTATGGACCTTTAGTGTATTGGCCAGGATTCTCAAACAGAACCAATGAGGTGTGTGTGTGTGTCTGTGCACATGGGTGTGCATAATTGAGATTTACTGTGAGGCAGATTTAGAGGCTGAGAAGTCCCAAGATGTGCTGTCTGTGACCTGGAGACCCAGGAAAGCTGGTACTGTAATTCAGTCTGAGACCGGGTCTGAAGGCCTGAGAGCCAGGAGAGCTGATGGTGTAAATTTCAGTTTGAAGTCTGAAGGCAGGAGAAGGTGAGATGAAATGTCCCTGCTCTAGCAGTATGAGGCAGTAAAAGGAGATGAATTCCTCCTTGTTCTTCCCTTGTTCTGTTTAGGCCCTCAAGGGATTGTATGGTGCCCACCACATTGGGGAAGGTAGTCTGTTTTACTGAGTACACGGATTTCAAATACTAATCTTATCTGGAAACACCTTCAGACATACCCAGAAATAATATTTGATCTTGGTACCCCATGACTGACGCAGAAAATTAATCATCACACCCAGTTTTTACATAAATTATATTTTTAAAATTACAACTTAAATATGTTCAAATATAAAACTATTAATGCCTTATGTATATAATTTTCAAACTGTAAAGAAATGTAAGTTTTCTAATAAAATACCAAAAAGACTAGAAAATCCTAAGAATTCACATTATTAGTATCATTGTATTAATGAAATGAATGGTTTCCTATTTTCCTCTGTCATTTCCAGTATATTTCCCAGAGGTTATATAGCTGGGAAAAGATCCCCAGGTGATTCTCATGTACTTTGTCTTGTGAGAACCAGTGCTTTTTAGCATTAATTTTTGCCCTTGTTTATATACTTTATTGTTTTGTTATATTATTATTTAATGATTTTATTTTCTGTTTCTGTAGTTGCAGATTCTTGTGAGGCTAGCATACCTATAATCAAATATTATCATGTATTTGATTTCCAAAGTGATTTTCTTTTTCTGAGCTGTTGCTAACTCTGATTAACTTAGGATGTAGTGATGCTGTTTGGCCTTTGCATTGTATAATCATATTTACAAATTAAATCTGCTTTTAATTTTCTCAGTAGTCTGCTATCATTAGTTAAAATATTCTTATCTATTGGCATGACTGTAATCACAAATACAGGCTTGGTTGTTAAAATTGTGGGGCAGTGTTCGATTAAAGGACGTGTCATTTGATGATATAGAATATTCTATGTCTTGAGTATCACTAAGAGAAAAGCTTAAAAAATTATCATAGAGAACTTAAGAATAGATCACAAGAGTATATCTGCTGTCCCTAGTTTTATAAACACTGCTATAAAAATTTTAAACATAGATTTTGCTTTCTCTAAAGATCTCTATCTGAAAGTGAAGAAATTGATTGGAAGGGAGTTGGGGGTTATGGGTGTGATTAGGTAGGAATTTCAGAATCACTTAGCTATATCCTTGTACTCCAAATAAGATTACCATATATAGGAATGTACTGTTAGATAAAGTGCTTTATTGATTTCTGATGTATCACTCCTTTTGATTCACGATCATACAATGTTAATTTTGGCTTCTTAGTTTTATCCTGTCATATTTGATTATTTTTTCATTTAATAAATTTGTTGTTGCCCATGTGTGATTGTGAACTATAGTGTTGGAAAAGACTCTTGAGAGTCCCTTAGACTGCAAAGAGATAAACCAGTCAACCTTAAAAGAAATCAGTCCTAAATATTCATTGGAAAGACTGACGCTGAAGCTGAAGCTCCAATACTTTGGCCACCTAATGTGAAGAACTGACTCATTGAAAAAGACCCTGATCCTGGAAAGATTGAAGGCAAGAGGAGAAGGGGACAACAGAGGATGAGATGGTTGGATGGCATCAGTGACCCGATGGACATGAGTTTGATCAATCTCCAGGAGCTGGTGATTGACAGGGAAGTCTGGCATGCTGCAGCCCATGGGGTTGCAAAGAGTTGGACACGACTGAATGACTAAACTGAACTGAACTGATAGGAGGTTGTAACCCAGTAGAATATATTATGTGTACATACTTAGTTTAGTTGCTAAGTCGTGTCCAACTCTTGTGACCCCATGGGCTTCCCTGTCCATGTGCGTGGGATTTTCCAGGCAAGACCAGAGTGGGTTGCCATTTCCTTCTGCAGGGGATCTTCCCGACCCAGGGATCCAGCCCAGGTCTCCTGCATGGCAGGCAGATTCTTTACTGACTGAGCCACCAGGGAATTCCTTAATAGGTGCTTAATGAATTGAACTTTACCAGCTCAACTAAGAAAAACTCTCATAAATATTTATTAAAGGAAAATTAACACATAGTTGGGGCTTCTCAGGTGGCTCAGTAGTAAAGAATCCCTCTGTGAAGCATTAATGTGATCCTTGGGTTGGGAAGATCCCCTGCAGAAGGAAATGGCAACCCACGCCAATATTCTTGACTGGGAAATCCCATGGACAGAGGAGCCTGGCAGTCTACAGTCCATGGGGTCACGAAAGAATCAGACATGACTTAGCGACCTAAAAAAAAAAAATTAGATCATTTCCTTGTGAAAATATTTTTTAAAATTAAACTTAAAAAAATACTTTATTTGCTGTAATTCTAGGTGTAACTAGGGCCACAGAGGTATCTCTTTGAGCTGTAGTTTTTACCTTTGTATTTAGACCAAGTCGAATCAGTATGTTTTTGAAGTAAGTTTTTCTATAAATATTTTATTTATGACATTTTTTTTGCTTAGAAAATGACATTGTATCAAATTTACTATTATGTGAAGATCAGTCTTTCCAGGTTAATCTTTTTCTGTATTTACTATTTGTCATTAAATGTTAAGGTAATGATTCTTGATATTTCTTTTTCTTTTTAAATAGATATGATGATGCTATTCAGCTATATGATCGAATTTTACAAGAAGACCCAACTAACACTGTAAGTTAGCTGGTTGTCCTGAACATCAGTTAATTCTGTGTTAAGAAGTGAAATTATTTTAGAAATAATGGAAAAATACACATGGAAACATATTTTATTTTGTTATTTGAAATATCTCATGATGGGTCACTTTAAAAAAAGTAGGTTTTAACTCTTCAGTTAAATTTAACTTACAAGATCTCTTATTAGAAAGCAACTACGTGAAATTTAGATAGAATAAATTTTATGTGCTTATAAGAACAAACACCTGTCAGAACTTATAGTTTCTGTAATATTTTCAAGTTTATTAAATACTAACTTGTCTTGTTTGGATAGTTATATTTTAGTTCTCTCATTGAAAAAATGAAAGATGTCATCTCAGTAATTAATCTATGGAGTTAATTAATGAAAGGCTTTTTGGTAGTGTGACCTGTTCTAAAAATATCCTGGTGAAAAAAAAATTTTTTTTTAATGTTGAGAACATTTTAGTTTACTGTATTGATATAATGGCTTAGATTATTTCTTTTACTATAATCCCACCCTATGGAAATTTTCTCTGGTAACTTCCTGGGTGTTTTGTAGATATTTGAATGGTAAGGATTCTCAGAATATAGAAATTCAGAGAAAAGTTTTGACAGCTACAAGCCTATGAGTTATTAAAAAGCAGTTGATTTAGATATTCTAAATATCTAAAAAGTTAAAATTGAAAAAAATTTAATAATCTTTTAATTTTATTTATCCTAATATGTTGCTCTCTGTTTTAATAAAACAATCCCTTATAAAATGGACCATTTTTCTCTTCCTGAAGATTTTCTCACGTACTTATTTCAGCTGTAAGATTTCACCACAGTTTTAAAGGTATTCATTTTTTTTGCAGCCATATATTGAAAATATGATACCAGATTTCTGAAAAACTTGTTTCATGTAATTTTCTCATGCTACTTTAAAAACCAGTAGTTTGTAATGTATTTTTTAGAATTAGAAGTCAAATATTTCTGTGTCAGTTTAAGTTGGGCATATTTTAAAGAAATTACTTTACTACAGGGTCTAAGATAATATGTAACTAAATATTATCCTGTCTTTGTAGTATTTTTCATGTTTTATGACTTGGCTCCCCTCATAGATTATCTGAAGGGGTAGTAACTAAATCATTTGGTTGTTAGGTAAACATTTTAGAACAAAGTGACTGAATTCAGCTTTGTTAGATGTATTATTCTTTCATCAAATGTTATTTTTATCTAATCTTCTCTCAGTCCTTTCTGTCCTTCTGGAAATATTTATTTGAGTATCTGTCTGGAGCCACCAAAGGGTTGATGTTACTAAAAATAAAGACAGTATTTCTGTTACCATATCCATAGAGCACTGTGGTAGACATTAAGGGAGAAAAACAAAGCCATATAAGACCTAGAACTAATAAAGTCCGGTAGGGGAAGACTTTACTTACATTAAACAGTACAGACAGCATGCCTGAAGAACTATGGACAGAGGTTCATGACATTGTACAGGAGGCAGGGATCAAGACCATTCCCAAGGAAAAGAAATGCAAAAAGGCAAAATGGTTCTCTGAGGAGGCCTTACAAATAGCTGTGAATAGAAGAGAAGCAAAAGGCAAAGGAAAAAAAGGAAAGGTATACCCATTTGAATGCAGAGTTCCAAAGAATAGCAAGAAGAGATAAGAAAGCCTTCCTGAATGATCAGCGCAAAGAAATAGAGGACAACAACAGAATGGGAAAGACTAGAGATCTCTTCAAGAAAATTAGAGATACCAAGGGAACTTTTTTATGTAAAGATGGGCACAATAAAGGACAGAAATGGTATGGACCTAACAGAAGCAGAAGATATTAAGAAGAGGTAGCAAGAATACACAGAAGAACTATACAAAAAGATCTTCACCACCCAGGTAATCACGATAGTGTGATCACTCACCTAGAGCCAGACATCCTGGAATGTGAAGTCAAGTGGGCCTTAGGAAGCATCACTATAAACAAAGGTAGTGGAGGTGATAGAATTCCAGTGGAGCTATTTCAAATCCTAAAAGATGAAGCTCTGAAAGTGCTGCACTCAATATGCCAGCAAATTTGAAAAACTCAGCAGTGGCCACAGGACTGGAAAAGATCAGTTCTCATTCCAATCCTAAAGAAAGGCAATGCCAAAGAATGCTCAAACTACCTCACAGTTGCACTCATCTCACACACTAGTAAAGTAATGCTCAAAATTCTCCACTCCAGGCTTCAGCAATACGTGAACCAAGAACTTCCAAATGAAGCTGGATTTAGAAAAGGCAGAGTAACCAGAGATCAAATTGCCAACATCCAGTGGATCATCAAAAAAGCAAGAGAGTTCCAGAAAAACATCTATTTCTGCTTTATTGACTATGCTAAAGCCTTTGACTGTGTGAATCACAACAAACTTTGGAAAATTTTTAAGGAGAAGGGACTACCAGACCACCTGACCTGCCTCTTGAGAAATCTGTTCGCAGGTCAGGAAGCAACAGTTAGAACTGGACATGGAACAACAGACTGGTCCAAGATAGGGAAGGGAATACGTCAAGGCTGTATATTGACACCCTGCTTATTTAACTTATACACAAAGTACATCATGAGAAATGCTGGGCTGGATGAAGCACAAGCTGGGATCAAGATTGCTGGGAGAAATCAATAACCTCAAATATGCAGATGACACCACACTTATGGCAGAAAGTGAAGAAGAACTAATGATTCTCTTGATGAAAGTGAAAGAGGAGAGTGGAAAAGTTGGCTTAAAGCTCAGCATTTAGAAAACTAAGATCATGGTATCCGGTCCCATCACTTCATGGCAAATAGATGGGGAAACAGTGACAGACTTTATTTTCTTGGGCTCCAAAATCACTGCAGATGGTGACTGCAGCCATGAAATTAAAAGACGCCTGCTCCTTGGAAAAGTTATGAACAACCTAAAAAGCATATTAAAAAACAGAGACATTACTTTGCTGACAAAGGTCCGTCTAGTTAAAGCTCTGGTTTTTCCAGTAGTCATGTATGGATGTGAGAGTTGGACTATAAAGAAAGCTGAGCACTGAAGATTTGATACTTTTGAACTGTGGTATTGGAGAAGACTCTTGAGAATGCCTTGGACTGCAAGGAGATTCAACCAGTCCATCCTAAAGGAAATTAGTCCTGATTCCCTTTATTCCAGTATTCCAATATTTATTGGAAGGATTGATGCTGAAGCTGAAACTCGAATACTTTGGCCCCCTGATGCAAAGAACTGACTCATTTGAAAAGATCCTGATGCTGGAAATTGAAGGCAGGAGGAGAGGGGGACGACAGAGGATGAGATGTCTGAATGGCATCACCGACTCAGTGGACATGAGTTTGAGTAAAATCCGGGAGTTGGCTATGGACAGGGAGGCCTGATGTGCTGCAGTCCATGGGGTCACAAAGAGTCAGATCTGACTGAATGACTGAACTGAACTGAAACAGTAATGTTACTGTGTAAGTTTCATGGTTATATCCATAGTTATAATTCAAGCTTTTATACTATAGGGTTTTAGATTGTTTAACACTGACTTTATGACTCTTTCATCGATCTTGTGCTCCTGTATTCCTGGATATCCAGTATAAAAATGAGGTTATTCATTAAAGTTTTAAGGAACTCTCTTTCCCTCTCATATGCATTCATTATTCTTTCAAAAAATATTTGTTGAGTGCTTGATATGTGCTTGGTATAGAGACTAGAAGGATGATTTAGACATTATCCTTGACTTTGCTTTAGAGAGATAGCATGATGTACTTAACAGATTATAAACCTTGAAATAGACTTACTAAATCCTGATTCTTTGGTGATTTGCTGCAGTATTTCTGAGCCTTGTAGGCCTTAATGGTTGAGCATGGCTTAATTAAGACAGATGACTGGCTGGGGAAAGACATCATATTCCATTATGTAAAAAGTAAGGCTTAGGGTTATTAAAGTACAAGACCTACCTTGGGAGAAAAGAAAAGAGTGATTGAAGTGGAAGTTTCGGATTTAGGGAGATTGCTAAAATGGGTCATCTCATCTATTTTTTAAAAGTTGCGAAATGCTCTTTTGAAAAAAGTAGTATGTACACATGTTAATAATTGCAAACAATGCTAGCATATATGTTGAAAAATAAGTCCTCCCATCCTAGATCTCAAGCCCTCCTTCACTTAGGCAAATGTTTCTTAAGAATTTTTCCAGAAAGTTTTTCTCATGCTCACACAAACAGGTCTGTATGCATATGTGTGTATGTGTGTGTCCCTTTTAATAGGGAGAATGGTTAGAAATGCAGATGGTGCCATACTCTACCTTTTAAGTAAAAGTGTTCAATTGTGTCCAGCTCCTCTGTCCATAGCGTTTTTCAGGCAAGAATATTAGAGTGGGTTGCCCTTTGCTTTTCCAGGGGATCTTCCCAACCCGGGATTGAACCTGTGTCTCTTCTTTGTTGTTGTTGTTTTTTTAATCTCTCCCCTCCCTCCCTCCCACCCCTGCTAAAGTGTGTCTCTTGCACCTCCTGCATTGGTAGGTGGATTCTTTATCATTGAGCTCCCTGGGAAGCCCCAAACTCTACCTAAGTCATCTATGTCAGCACATCCTTTATCTCATCCTTTAAGTTGCTAATAGCATTGTAGTATATGGATATATAATCCTTATTTTGATGAAAAACTTTATTGAACTAATCAAGATCCTTTGGTATCTGATGCATTCCTCCCAGAAGCAGTGTTGCAGTACATGTCATTTGTAGAATAGATTCCTAGAAGTGAAATTTGGGTCAGGAGGTCCATGTATCTTAAAAATTAATAGATACTGCCTAATTTCCCTCCACAAAAGCTTTTCAATCATCTGTACTCACTTACATGGTATATGAGAGTGCTTCTTTCCCAGTATCCTCCCACATGGTATATTATCAGCTTTTTTTCATTTTTAACTTTTGCCAGTGGTGGCTCAGACGGTAAAGTGTCTGCTTGCAGTGCAGGAGACCTGGGTTTGATCCCTTGGTTGGGAAGATCCGCTGGAGAAGGAAATGGCAACCCACTCCAGTACTCTTGCCTAGAAAATTCCATGGACTGAGGAGCCTGGTAGGCTATAGTCCATGGGGTTGCAAAGAGTCAGACATGACTGAGCGACTTCACTTTCACTTTCAGTGTAATTAGTTAAATATATAATTTGCATTATGAGAGATTCTGAATATCTTTTAATATGCTTAAAAGGCCACTTTTATTTCTCTTTTTGAACTGCCTTCTTTAATGCAGTTATTTCATGAAATTTCATTTCTAGTCTTATTGAAGACAGCAGGGTTCTAGCGCTCTGCATAAGTTTAACCTACCCCTTCTTCACCACTGATTCACCACTGAGGAAGACTAGGGCTTTAAGGGGCAATATTTTATACCTTTTAGTTGGTTCATTGTCCTGAGTGATTGGCAGTACAAGAAGGTCTACATTTGTGAACCACCTGATACATTACACTTTAGAATTTTTTTTCTGCATTATCAATAAAGTTTTTATTTCTCTTTTTGATTTCTTCTTGTTTTAATTGTGGTTGATTTGCAATGTTGTTTTTGTTTCAGTTATCAGAATAGTAAGTTGAGTTTTTTTGTAGATTATTCCTTTATAGGTTATTACATGATATTGAGTATAACAGAATTTTAATTCTTAGAAAATGGGGAGTGAAGTCAAATTTGATTGGCAGAGTACCACCAGATTTTTTGTTTTAAAGATAACTGCCAGTAATGTCGGAGATGGTTTGAAAGGGGTTAAAAGAGATAAATTATGTAATTTGGAGATAGTTCTGTCTTAGGCTAAAGATTATGGGGATCTAAGGTGGCTTACTGGTAAAGTACAAACTAGAACTTCCTCTACCCCAGATGTTGAGACCCAGAAAGACCGCTGCCTCTAAGGCTTATGCCATAACCCTTATGTTCGAATTAGATATAATTGCCTCTGTGCCAAGCGTGAAGATGCTTTTAGAAGGCCATATTTCCCAGGGTCATGGCATAAGCCTTGGAAGCAAAAGAACCTGGAATTCTGCTTTCCCTCTGTTGGCCAGTGGTCTTTCTGGGTCTCAACATCTGGGGAAGTGGTTGCTCTGCATTGTACTTAACTGGTAGACCTTAGTCCTTTAATCCTTTCCTAGGTTCTTTCCCTGGGTGGCCTATTTTTTTTTGGAAGTGTAGCATATCTTTCAGGAAAAAATTGATAGCTAACTATAGTAGATAATTGGAGAAGGAGATGGTACCCCACTCCAGTACCCTTGCCTGGAAAATCCCATGGACAGAGGAGCCTGGTAGGCTGCAGTCCATGGGGTCGTGAAGAGTCGGACACGACTGAGCGACTTCCCTTTCACTTTTCACTTTCGTGCATTGGAGAAGGAAATGGCAGCCCACTCCAGTGTTCTTGCCTGGAGAATCCCAGGGACAGGGGAGCCTGGTGGGCTGCCGTCTGTGGGGTCGCACAGAGTCAGACACGACGGAAGCGTGTCTGACTTAGCAGCAGCAGCATAGTAGATAATGTTACAGAGTTATGTAACAAATTTATGATCATAAGAACTTTCTGCATTTCATATTTTATAATAGAAATTCTGACTCCATTATTAAAATCGCTTGTGAAATGTGAAGCAGTTTTCGTTTTTGACTTAAAGGTCGATCTAAAGAAGAAATTCAGAAGAATTCAAAACATTGGCACATTTCATAAGATGTAAGAAAGAAATATAAATGGAAATTGATAAACAGTTAAGACTCAATGTTTAGTCTAATGCTATTATTTAAACTATTTTAGCATATAATTTATGTAGAATAGACTGCACATATTTAAAGTGTATAATTTCATAAATTTTGACGATTGTATACACCTGTGAAACCATCACCACAATTAAGATAGTGAACAGAATCATCATTGTCTAAAGTTTTCTTTGCCCCTTCTGTTTTTTATATTCATATATATATGAATATATAAATATTCTTTCTTGTAGTACATAATTAAATTACAAACAAGTTTATCCTTTTGGGTCTTTGTGAGACAGGCCCAGAACATTGTTTATCCTGGGACTAATTATTCCCCAATAGGTCCATCTTAGTACTCGATCCACTGTTTTAGGAATCATGGCATCTTCCAGTCTGGCTGGTAGAAAAAGACACTGTTCCCAGCCTTGTGTGAGCTCTGGGGCACTTTTCCCCCTAAATGTTTCTCTTAGATCTTTTCTTGGCATTTGAAGTTTCCTCGTACTCATGCACTGATCAGCACTGATCAATGCTAATCACTACTCCAGGGGAGCAGTATTCTCATAAACGTGCACCAATCAGTACATAGGTATTTAGTACTTAAGGGGAACCCTTGAGATTCAAGGGAAATCTCTTTCGAGTCTTACATATTTTTCTTTCTTTTCTTGTACTCTGCCCCATGAACTCTAGCGCGTTGAATCTTCTTGGACTCTTGAGTGCTTTCTGAACTCATAGATTCATCTGGGCTCAAGCTGGTTTTCTTTTCTTGCATAGCACTCTTGAAACTCTCAAAGCAGTGAACCAGGGCAGTAAAAATAGGACTCACCTTGTATGTTTCTGCCTGTCAGGAATCATCTCTCCTTTTTTTTTTTTTGCTTTTTGTCCTCTGCCTTAAAAATAGTTGTTACATATATATTTATATTTAGTTACAGTTAGCATTTTCAGGCAAGAGGATAAAACTGCTCCCTCTTACTCCATCTTGGCTGGAAGTGAAATCCCTGCTTAGTAGTCTTTTTATTTTTTATTTTTTTAATTTTTTTAAAATTTTTATTTTTACTTTATTTTACTTTACAATACTGTATTGGTTTTGCCATACATTGACATGAATCCACCATGGGTGTACATGCATTCCCAAACATGAACCCCCCTCCCACCTCCCTCCCCACAACATCCCTCTGTGTCATCCCCGTGCACCAGCCCCAAGCATGCTGTATCCTGCATCGGACATAGACTGGTGATTCGATTCTTACATGATAGTATACATGTTTCAATGCCATTCTCCCAAATCATCCCACCCTCTCCCTCTCCTTCTGAGTCCAAAAGTCCGCTGTACACATCTGTGTCTTTTTTGCTGTCTTGCATACAGGGTCATCATTGCCATCTTTCTAAATTCCATATATATGTGTTAGTATACTGTATTGGTGTTTTTCTTTCTGGCTTACTTCACTCTGTATAATTGGCTCCAGTTTCATCCATCTCATCAGAACTGATTCCAATGTATTCTTTTTAACGGCTGAGTAATACTCCATTGTGTATATGTACCACAGCTTTCTTATCCATTCATCTGCTGATGGACATCTAGGTTGTTTCCATGTCCTGGCTATTATAAACAGTGCTGCGGTGAACATTGGGGTACATGTGTCTCTTTCAATTCTGGTTTCCTTGGTGTGTATGCCCAGCAGTGGGATTGCTGTGTCATATGGCAGTTCTATTTGCAATTTTTTAAGGAATCTCTACACTGTTTTCCATAGTGGTTGTACTAGTTTGCATTCCCACCAACAGTGTAGGAGGGTTCCCTTTCTCCACACCCTCTCCAGCATTTATTGCTTGCAGATTTTTGGATCGCAGACATTCTGACTGGTGTGAAGTGGTACCTCATTGTGGTTTTGATTTGCATTTCTCTGATAATGAGTGATGTTGAGCATCTTTTCATGTGTTTGTTAGCCATCCGTATGTCTTCTTTGGAGAAATGCCTATTTATTTCTTTGGCCCATTTTTTGATTGGGTCGTTTATTTTTCTGGAATTGAGTTGCATAAGTTGCTTGTATATTTTTGAGATTAGTTGTTTGTCAGTTGTTTCATTTGCTATTATCGTCTCCCATTCAGAAGGCTGTCTTTTCACCTTGCTTATATTTTCCTTTGTTGTGCAGAAACTTTTAAGTTTAATTAGGTCCCATTTGTTTATTTTTGCTTTTATTTCCAGAATTCTGGGAGGTGGATCATAGAGGATCCTGCTGTGATTTATGTCTGAGAGTGTTTTGCCTATGTTCTCCTCTAGGAGTTTTATAGTTTCTGGTCTTACATTTAGATCTTTAATCCATTTTGAGTTTACGTTTATGTGTGGTGTTAGAAAGTGATCTAGTTTCATTCTTTTACAAGTGGTTGACCAGTTTTCCCAGCACCACTTGTTAAAGAGATTGTCTTTACTCCATTGTATATTCTTGCCTCCTCTGTCAAAGATAAGGTGTCCATATGTGTGTGGACTCATCTCTGGGCTTTCTATTTTGTTCCATTGATCTATATTTCTGTCTGTGACAGTACCATACTGTCTTGATGACTGTGGCTTTGTAGTAGAGCCTGAAGTCAGGCAAGTTGATTCCTCCAGTTCCATTCGTCTTTCTCAAGATTGCTTTGGCTATTCGAGGTTTTTTTGTATTTCCATACAAATCTTGAAATGATTTGTTCTAGTTTTGTGAAAAATATCACTGGTAGCTTGATAGGGATTGCATTGAATTTGTAAATTGTTTTGGGTAATATACTCATTTTCACTATATTGATTCTTCCAATCCATGAACATGGTATATTTCTCCATCTATTAGTGTCCTCTTTGATTTCTTTCATCAGTGTTTTATAGTTTTCTATATATAGGTCTTTAGTTTCTTTAGGTAGATATATTCCTAAGTATTTTATTCTTTTCGTTGCAATGGTGAATGGCATTGTTTCCTTAATTTCTTTTTCTACTTTCTCATTATTAGTGTATAGAAATGCAAGGGATTTCTATGTGTTGATTTTATATCCTGCAACTTTACTATATTCATTGATTAGCTCTAGTAATTTTCTGGTGGAGTCTTCAGGGTTTTCTATGTAGAGGATCATGTCATCTGCAAACAGTGAGAGTTTCACTTCTTCTTTTCCAATTTGGATTCCTTTTATTTCTTTTTCTGCTCTGATTGCTGTGGCCAAAACTTCCAGAACTATGTTGAACAGTAGCGGTGAAAGTGGGCACCCTTGTCTTGTTCCTGACTTTAGGGGAAATGCTTTCAATTTTTCACCATTGAGGATAATGTTTGCTGTGGGTTTGTCATATATAGCTTTTATTATGTTGAGGTATGTTCCTTCTATTCCTGCTTTCTGGAGAGTTTTTATCATAAATGGATGTTGAATTTTGTCAAAGGCCTTCTCTGCATCTATTGAGATAATCATATGGCTTTTATTTTTCAATTTGTTAATGTGGTGAATTACATTGATTGATTTGTGGATGTTGAAGAATCCTTGCATCTCTGGGATAAAGCCCACTTGGTCATGGTGTATGACCTTTTTAATGTGTTGTTGGATTCTGATTGCTAGAATTTTATTGAGGATTTTTGCATCTATGTTCATCAGTGATATTGGCCTGTAGTTTTCTTTTTTTGTAGTATCTTTGTCAGGTTTTGGTATTAGGGTGATGGTGGCCTCATAGAATGAGTTTGGAAGTTTACCTTCCTCTGCAATTTTCTGGAAGAGTTTGAGTAGGATAGGTGTTAGCTCTTCTCTAAATTTTTGTTAGAATTCAGCTGTGAAGCCGTCTGGACCTGGGCTTTTGTTTGCTGGAAGATTTCTGATTATAGTTTCACTTTCCGTGCTTGTGATGGGTCTGTTAAGATTTTCTATTTCTTCCTGGTTCAGTTTTGGAATATTGTACTTTTCTAAGAATTTGTCCATTTCTTCCACGTTGTCCATTTTATTGGCATATAATTGCTGATAGTAGTCTCTTATGATCCTTTGTATTTCTGTGTTGTCTGTTGTGATCTCTCCATTTCATTTCTAATTTCATTGATTTGATTTTTCTCTCTTTGCTTCTTGATGAGTCTGGCTAATGGTTTGTCAGTATTATTTATCCTTTCAAAGAACCAGCTTTTGGCTTTGTTGATTTTTGCTATGGTCTCTTTTGTTTCTTTTGCATTTATTTCTGCCCTAATTTTTAAGATTTCTTTCCTTCTACTAACTCTGGGGTTCTCCAATTCTTCCTTTTCTAGTTGCTTTAGGTGTAGAGTTAGGTTAATTATTTGACTTTTTTCTTGTTTCTTGAGGTATGCCTGTAATGCTATGAACTTTCCTCTTATAGTGTCCCACATGTTTTGGGTTGTGTTTTCATTTTCATTAGTTTCTATGCATATTTTGATTTCTTTTTTGATTTCTTCTGTGATTTGTTGGTTATTCAGAAGTGTGTTGTTCAGCCTCCATATGTTGGAATTTTTAATAGTTTTTCTCCTGTAATTGAGATCTAATCTTAATGCATTATGGTCAGAAAAGATGGTTGGAATGATATCAGTTTTTTTAAATTTATCAAGGTTAGATTTATGGCCCAGGATTTGATCTGTCCTAGAGAAGGTTCCATGAGCACTTGAGAAAAAGGTGAAATTCATTGTTTTGGGGTGAAATGTCCTATAGATACCAATTAGGTCTAACTGGTCTAATGTATCATTTAAAGTTTGCATTTCTTTGTTAATTTTCTGTTTAGTTGATCTGTCCATAGGTGTGAGTGGGGTATTAAAGTCTCCTGCTATTATTGTGTTATTGTTAATTTCCCCTTTCATACTTGTTAGCATTTGTCTTACATATTGCAGTGCTCCTATATTGGGTGCATATATATTTATAATTGTAATATCTTCTTCTTGGATTGATCCTTTGATCATTATGTAGTGGCCTTCTTTATCTCTTTTCACAGCCTTTGTTTTAAAGTCTTTTTTATTGGATATGAGTATTGCCACTCCTGCTTTCTTTTGGTCTCTATTTGCGTGGAATATCTTTTTCCAGCCCTTCACTTTCAGTCTGTATTAGTAGTCTTTTTAAATGATGATGATAAGTGAAGTTTTTTGTTTTTCAAAATGTTATATTATTTTTCTGTAGAAGGACTGTTGTGTGTGAATTAATGATGTATTGTTGCCTGTATGATACTGATTGCCATGTAGGTTTTTCTTCAGATTGTCCTGTGTAGTTTCATTAAGAAGACTGATTTTGCATAGTTGAGTAGTTACTACTTAAAAGTTTGCTTTTAACCTTAGAATACTAGGAGATAGGGTACTGTGTCTTAGGTTTAGAGTGATTTAGCAGTATAGTAGAGATTTGGGAGCATGTTTCCCAAGTTGATTATTAAAACCTTATATTTTGAATCTTTGCTTGTACTTCACTGAAGTGTTTATAAGGTGGAAAACTTAGTTTTTAAAATAGACTATTAAAAAGTTAATACCAATTTTTTCTTGTTTTACATTATTTTAAAATTATAGTATTCCACCTATTACCAATATCTGTTGTTCAAAATAATAGTAACAAATTAATTTGTAATGTCTCAGTTTTTTCTCAGGAACTCTGATCAATGAATCTAGAATGGTAATGAGAAATTTGAGATCCTGCTTCCCATCTTTCCTCTTTTGATGCATTTAGGTTGTTTAAACCCCTGTTTTCCATTTATTAAAGGCTTTTTTATTTTTTTAAAGGCATTTTAAAATATTAATTATCTATGAAACACCAATAATGCTTTGTAAACAGTATTCTACAAAATGCTGCTGTCCTAAAACTTTGGTGTGTGTTCAACAGTAGAGACATGATTCTGTTGTCAAATCACTGAGAAAAAGTTAGTATTAGATGTTTTTTTTTTTTAAATGAAACTCATTTGTGAATAATGGTATCCATTACAGTGTTCATACCTCATCTCTTACTATGACTATAGAAGTACTGGTTCCTATTCATGCTTATAATTTGACTTTTTGTCTCATTTATGGAATTTGAATGCAGTATTTTCAACAGGTTTCACTGCATCTGTAGAAAATCATTTTAACTGATAAAGATCCAAGGACTGGGGCAAGTTACTTTTAGAGCTTTACTTTTACTTTCCTTCTGAATACTCTATGAATTAAGTGTATTTATTATGGTCCTTTCATTGTTGTAAATAGTAAAATTATTTAAAGAAATATTGCTTACTGTGTGGCAGGCATTGTGGTAGGCCTTCAATATGAGCCATATAATCAAGGATGTATATTTTTAACAGAGGTGTCATTTTTTTCATTACCAAAATATTGTTATCACTATTATTATAAATATGGCTCTTGGTTTTATTTATTGGAAGTCTCTTAATTTTATCTGATGTTTTTTGACTTTCAGTTTTTCAGAAAGTCCACCTTTCCACCCCAGGACAGATAGCTCTTTTGATCTAAGGAGGCTTCATTCATTTTACTTTCCTTGTCTATATCTTGTGGAGTGTGTGTTATTTAAAAGAATGACAGTCATGTTCATAATTAATATGCCTAATTTAGCCCTAATTATAGTGTGTTTTATTCTTTAGCCTTCTGCATTAAATTAAACAGAGATGAGGGGATGTAAATTTAATAATTCACACAGCACCCTCCCATCTCTGATTGTTCACTGTGGCCCCAAACATAAAGTCTTTATTATACACAATGCTGCCTTTGCTCCTGAGTTCTTCCTGATATTCAATGTCCTCCCTCCATATAGTTTCTCTTCTACTTTCTTTATGTCTACTTGCATTTTCTATTTCAGTTCAGGTATCACATCTGGAACCCTCTTTGCTGTCTTTCCACCTCTTCCCCTTAGGCTATGTTAGGATCTCTTCTATGTTGTCACAACATTCTAGGTACCTCTATCATTGTCTTTTTATTTGATGTATCTTTCTCTTATTAGACTCAACTCCCAAAAGGAATTATCTATTCCTTTTTTTATTCTTATTTTCACTGTCTAGCACAGTACCTGGCAAACAACAGATGTTCATTATGTGTTTGATTAATGTGTAAATAAATGACATTTATTTTTCTATTTATATTGAAAAGCTTTAAGATGCAAGTTTTAAATGTTATGTATGTTATAAAAATATTTCTTTCAGAACCCATTTTATTCTTTTGAAGACTTTTAGCTAGATTTTTCTCTTAAAATTGTGAAAAAAGTTATTAGAGGCCATATTTGTATAATGACATTCAAGTGGCCACAGTAAGATTATTTTCTAATCTCCACTATCCCTCTATCTCTTAAGATACAGATCTTATGAATGAGACAGAGTAAAGGACTTTAGGCTGGATAAAGATTAAGATTCCCTGCTGGCTTGTAATTTTCAGAATCTGGATGGTTATTTATTTGAATGAAATGATGCATATATTGTATACATCAAAAGTAAAGCACATGTGATTGTTAGAGAAATGTTTGAACTCCCCAGTGGGATGTCATGGGGTATGTTTATAAACTCCCACTAAGCAGTAGTTCTACAATGGAATTTCACTGGCATTGAGATAATAATTTGCACAGTCAAATTACCTTCTTTACAAAAACCCAGGGAATCATGAAGGCCTAATCCTTTCTTAATGTCAACCCACAGGCTGCAAGAAAGCGTAAGATTGCCATTCGAAAAGCCCAAGGGAAAAATGTGGAGGCCATTCGGGAACTGAATGAGTATCTGGAACAGTGAGTGTCTTACAAGAGGATTGTGTTTTGTTATTCTGATAAATCTTTTTTAATTAAAATGGAATTTGCATTTGATTTCCTTTTTGCTTCCATGCTGTTCATTTACAGAATATCTACACATTTATTTTTTTTCCCTTTACTCTAACCAGATTTGTTGGAGACCAAGAAGCCTGGCATGAACTTGCAGAACTTTATATCAATGAACATGAGTAAGTCATTAAACACATAAAATTTTGCTAGGAAATGTAATTTTCATCACTGTATAAGTTCAAGAATTATAGTAGTTTCTGAAGGATTGGTGAGAAGATGTGAATTGTGTCAAATTAACAAAATAAATAAAAAACAAGTTGACAGTTTGTTGGTTATAATATGTGAATTGTTTTAAGTAGGTCAGTTGTGTTTTGCTAAATTATTTTTATTTGGGAAGTAAGTTTTCTTTTAAATCCAGATGGCATTCTTTGAAATTAGAAAGGCATATATTTGCTGGGCTAAGGTTATTTTTAGTGAATGAAAATTGTGAATTTTTAGAATTTAAATTGTTCTTATATACAAAGAGTATTCTACTCCCTGCGGTTTAAAAATTCTGTCAATTGTATGCATTTATTAGCCTTAGCATGAAGAGAATCAACTCTTCCAAAGTAGAAGCATTCTGTTGCCTGGGTAAAAAACCAAGAATAATCAAGAATGTTGAATGTTGTAGGAACTTGCTTATTGGATATTTAATGTTTTTGTTAGCTTTTTTTTAATTGGTGCAGTGACAGGAGGAAATCCCAGTGTGAGAGGATTAGCCCAGTCTTAGTGCAAGTTTTCTAATATCACAGCATTAATGCTAACCTCTATCTGGAGGCAGGTTTTTTTTTTTCCCTTAGTTCTGAGTCTGAAGTATATCAGATTGTTTCTTTCATCCCTTTTGAGAGAATAGAATCAGATTCTCATGCGCATATTCTTATTGTGCATGAATACTTAGAATACTTAACCTCATTCTCATAGTACAAAATAGCTGACATAGGAAATAAAATCAAATGAAGACACTTGTCTGTTACCTTTGTTCAGGGCTATATATGTATGTAAAATGAAGAGTTAAGGTAGTTATATGTATAATTCTAATAAAAGTGAGAGCTAAAATAAAAGTAATAGCTGTCATTTAATAAATTTGTACTGTATTCTGGGAACCATTTTTCAGTTCTGTTATACATGCTAGCTATCAGATGTTCTTTGTTTTTTAATAGGAAGTTATTTCCTGAATCATGTTAAGTATACATATGGGGATGTTTATATGATCATACATGTAAATGTACTTAGATTTCGCTTATGTATATGAGTGGTAGTGTATTTGGTTAAATGGTCATGTTTCCACTTTTCATTGTTTTAAAGTCAACATTTATAAAGTATTGTTGATAAGTTCAATTGGTAAGTTACGTCTGACTCTTGTGACCCCATGGACTGCAGCACGCCAGGCTCCTCTGTCCTCCACTGTTTCCCAGAATTTGCTCAAATTCATGTCCATTGAGTCAGTGGTGATATCTAACCATTTAAATAACATGAACTGAATTTTCAGAGTGCAGTAAAAAAAAATTAACAGTGGTTTTAATCTGTCCCTAAAGCAGATGGTAGTTAGTTATATTTTTGTGCCTTTTGAAGATTTTGTGATTAAAACCATTTACAGAAATTCCAAATCATCAAGGAAATTTTTTCTTTAAAGAAGTACCTAATACAGAAAATTTGGAAAACCCAATAAAGAATAAAGACAAAGACAAAAATCATGTGTAATTGCATCATCCTAAATTAACTACAGTTTATATTTGATTTTTTTCCCTTCAATATCCCTTGAAATAAAAAGAAACAGAATTATCTTTTGTAGCTTACAGTTTTCACTTAGTTATATTTTATCAAAAATTCCTTATCACAGAAAATATTCTACAATGTGATTTTAATATTATTCCATCTTACTAATTAACCCTGGTATTCCTAACTAATTTCCTAGTAAAATATAGTAATGCTATACTATCTTCATTTTATTCCATTTGTTTTTAAGAAGTAAAATGTTATTTATAGATTACATGATTGCCAATTTAGAAAATTCTACAGAGTCTACAAAAAAGTCACTAGAACTAATGAGTATAGTAAACCTGCAGATAAGATATCACTTATATAGAAATCATATTTGTATATACTGGCAACAAACAGTTATAGTTTTAAAGCATTCATAATAGCATAAAACACTTTGAAATATATATATATTTTTAATGTAAATTGTTTGTGTGCTGAAAACTACAAAACATTAATTAAAGAAATTAAAGAGCACCTAAATAATACCAAATTCATGAATTGGAAACTCAGCATTGTTTTGTTTGTTTTTAATTGAAGTATAGTTGATTTACAGTGTTAGTTTCAGCTATATAGCACAGTGATTCAGTTATACATACATGTAATGGTTGTCTTTATTTTTGGTTGTTTCCTTGGGCTAAATTCCTCAAAGTAGAATTACTTGATTAAATGATATACGTGGTTTTTAGTGATTTGATAAATTGTTCCTAGGTGCTCACTAGAAAGTAGTATCAATTTACTCTCACAGCAGTTATTAGAGTGTCACCTTAACAACAGTGGGTGCTATTGTTCTTTTTAATCTTTGTAGATTTTAATAGCTGAAAATTGGTTACACTTTTTTGAGGAGCTCTTTATATAAATGATATGAGCTAATACTGATTTTTTTAACTTATAGAAACTTTATATTTTTAGATGGCTAGATATATCAATTTATATTGCTTTCAGGTTTTCTATCCTCTAAGAACTGTATAAATACATTATTATTTTTTTTTCTGCTTCTTTATCAGTTTTACTTTTTTGCATGTATTTGAAATATTTTGGTAGTTCTTAAATAGGTTATACTGTATTTTTAACCTATCACTAAATTTATTATTTGCTTCATCTTATAATAGCCACATTCAGTTTTGCTTTGTTTTGGGTCTCTAAAGAGTTTATTGAGATATTGTTGGATAGAATCTTAGAAGAATCACCAGAAGTCAAGAGATAAAAAGACAGAACAACACCTGAAAAGTAATTTCTTTTTATGGGAAATGATAATTATGTTCTGCATATCCTTTTGCCTTGTGTTACAAAGTTCCTTTTGATCTTGAAGCTAGTTACTTACAAAATGACTGTTTATTTTTTCCATTGAACATTTAGAAGGAAAATTTTAGATTTAGGGTAAGTGAAAATAAATATCTTCATATTTTTTGAAGCTATTTGAAGATTAGGATGTTCACTTAATTCATTTAATTTGTTTCAGCAAGTCATTGTGGTAGGTAGGATGTTTTTGGTAGAAGTGGTAGGTTATTGTCAGATATCAGTTTACCACAGTTTTGTGCACACAGTGGTAAGAATGTAGCAAGTTAGGAATTGCTTGATATATTTAACATTCTGACATTCTTTTCTGCATATTAATAGTTATAGTAAGTCACAGGCAGATTGCTAATCTAGATCTAGACTTTTTTACTTAAAATAGATTTCCACAGTAGGATGTTAATCTCAGTCTATTCAGTGTTTTTATAGAAAAAAGGGAATATAAATTTCTGCCACATACATTTTTAATATCTTTAAGTTGCTTTTATTTAAATTTGCTTCTGATTTATAAATTCTAGATACAGTTATTCCACTGGTATATATCACGGTTGGTCATATTGAGATACTTTTCTAAATATAAAAAATTAGTTACAATTTTTGCCTCAATCCCAACAGTACCTTATAAACAGCATTGTGTGTTTTGAACAGATACTGGATTTTTTTTTAATGTGATTTGTTGTTAGTTAAAACTGGCTATCAGCAAGGAGCAGTTTTTAAAAGTTAATTATGAATGTCATTATTGTAGGTCCAGCTTTACTGTAAGATTCTATAACAAAGGGAATTATCAAGATCTTGTAAGGAAAAATCATAATACTGATAAAGCAATCTAGCAGCAAATACTGTAGCCTATACATATGCTTTTGTGTGGAACACAGGAACTTCACAAACACTTTAGTTACTGACTCTAATGTAGTAGTAACTGTGGTTATTCTATTTTAAATGGATTCTCAGTATTTTTACTTCCCTAAATCTTAATTTCATTCAGTTGTTGTATATAATAAATTAATATAATTATTTGGAATGGTCAATACTATCTGGATGATATATACTATCCTTGGGAGAATTTTGAAAATAGTCATCACTTAAATCACTTTCTTATTGCTCAGCACTCTTGGGCACCGCTGCCTGAGAAAAACTGGATTAGGCCATTTCTTGCTCCTTCCAGCTCTAAGTTTATTTCATTCTATACTTTATCTGCAAAATTTATTTGATTTTATATTTTGTAAAATTGGGGGAAGGTATCCCCTCCTTGTCTGTGATGTTAATACTAAATAATTTTTAACAAAGATATCTTGGCATTAATTTTTCATTAAAAACTCCTATACCCATTTTATATTACTTAATGCTGTGTAAGAATCAAGAGTCACAATTTTGCTCAACCATTTAAGTCTCTGAGAACGTTTGTTCTTAGCGTTAATATGAATTTTTGGTGTTACCCTAGTTAAAGGAACACATTTAGAAGGGAATTATCTTTCTGATGAACTTGAGTGTTTAAGATAGACTTCCTCTTCTATACAGTGATGAATAAATATCAGATTGATAGTCACAATACTTTTGTTCTAGATGTTTATTCAGTTGTTTGTTCAGTGATTGTATAGCTATCATACATTAAGAACTAATACTAGATTTGGAGCATAAAAATGAAAAGGGTTAAATAGCAATGTGATCTTTCATGAGAATTATCTTTGAATAAGATCTTTAATAAATCTAAAATGCTATGATTTGGGGAGATCATTTGGGAGGGAGTTTTTGGTTCCTTTGGCCCTATGGGTTTGATTGCTGTATCCCTTTTTATGTTACCATTGACATATTCTTAACTACCATCACCACCACAATTTTTCATTGTAGTGTGTAGTGCATATAAGCAGTATACTTAGTAGTCAAGAGTATAGGTTTTCTGCTTATTTCCTAAGGTATTGGTGGAATTAAATGAGTTAATATTTGTAACAGCCAGAGAAGTACATGATACGTAATAAACACATAAAAACAGTTAGCTATTATTAGTTTTGCACGTGTGGAAAAACAGCCTACATATTTTGAAAAGTGAGTATTTCAGACATTAGTGTAAAATAGGTACCTTTTTATATTGACAAATGTCAAAATTAATTTTAGTAGCCTTTTTTTCTGTTACAATGTCATTACTTCCTCACTGGGACTGAATCTTTAATACCTGTGTTCTTTAGAATTTCCTGTAAATATTAAGGATATTTACATGACGTAAACATATAAAATACATTAAGGGGTAAATTATAGTCATGTAGGATAAAGCTATTTTTCCATAGCTCTTTGTGGCAGTTTTTTCTTTACGTTTTTCAGTAAAGATTTTGTTTCTCTGCCACATGATTAAGTAGTAGTAGAATGCATATCAAAACCACTAACTTGAATAGGTTGGTAAATACATGTCTGTGAAAGATTTTTAATGAATAGAGAATATTTAATAAAATGTTTATTCCTCATCATACTTTAGCTATTTGAATATTAAATTATCAGTGGATTTCTGGAACTTATTTTATGTATAAACTGGTCCAGGATCTTGAAGGCTATGTTGTTAATAATGTTTGAATGTCATTGTAGTGACCCAATTTTAAAAATGTAATGTCTTTTGATCATAGGCTGCTTTAGGATTTAAGCTTCTGTTTATCCATTTCGTTAAAAAAAAATAAAAACGTGATATTATTTGTATTTACAAATTCAAGATAAGTACTTTATTAATAAAACTTTAAATTATTTGGGGAATAAAATGGATAATATCACTAAAATTGTTTTAAAATCATTTTAAGGTGTAACTGAGATACTATTTATGACTTTTAAAATTGATGTTTTTCAGCTATGCTAAAGCAGCCTTTTGTTTAGAGGAGCTTATGATGACTAATCCTTACAACCACTTATACTGTCAGCAGTATGCCGAAGTAAGTGTTTTCAAAAACTAGTTGTACGTGATTTTATTTCTGTTGGTATTATATATTACTGTGGAACTAAGAATATGTCCTTAATGTCAAGCAAGTATATAAATATTTAAGACATATTATGAAAATTGATTTGTGAAAGTAAAAGTTTTAAATTGTTAATATTGTAATGGAAATACTGATTTTTCAATTAAATGCCCTTGTTTAAAATAGTGAAATTCTTTTTTAATTGTATTTTTTAATTGCGTAGTATATTCTTTTTAAATTATGAATTATGTCACAGTTATCACCATTTAATGACTTTTAAGGCATTTACAATGATTATGACTTTTATATCCATATTTTAGGAAATTTATATTAAGGTCATTATTTTGGGAACTTAACTGTTAAGAATAGCAATACAGTTGACTCCTGTAAGGTTAAAAGGACTTCATTGTTAAGGAATGTCAATGGAACTAGGAAAGGACAAGTTAGAATGAATTTTAGGTTTATAATGCTAGTATAGTAATAGAAAATATAAAGTTGTAAAGCATTTGCAAGGCTGGCTTTTTTATATTGGCAACAGTTTTTAATTTTAAAAACTACTCAGTGATTCTTGATGTTCGTAGAGTGGTTTTGGGAGGTAGGTTATACTTAAAATTTAGATTAGCTCTACAACTTTAAGATGAATTCTTTTAACAGCTTGCATTTGTTTACAGAAATATGTTTCAGTTACTAATACCTATGGTATGATGAAGCATGCTATATTTCAAAGTAGTAAAATAAACAGGTTTCAGCACTCTGTAATTTTTAACAGGTTAAATATACCCAAGGTGGACTTGAAAATCTCGAACTTTCAAGAAAGTATTTTGCACAGGCATTGAAACTGAACAACAGAAATATGAGAGCTTTGTTTGGACTTTACATGGTGAGTTGAGGTACATGTTTAATGTTATTTTATGAAATGTCATTTAAAGTCCATTACCTGTCCAAGTTTATCACTTCTCCTTTTTTTTTTGGTATTTCATTGATAAGCATATGATGTTTTTCCTCTAGTTAATTATGAGCAACAGGTTATAAGGCAGTTATATTTTTGAATGATAACAGAGCCTGCCTATTTGACATTTCATTGTAAATTGTCTTTTACCAGAATTTAAATCTGTCTTTGTAAAATTAAATAGTAGCAGATACAAAGCTATGTTATGTATTTCTTGTTTTGTTATTCTTGGGCTTATGCCCAACATTGTATTAATTTTCTTAAATTATAATTGTTTGATATATTTTAAAATAAAAGATATATTCAAAGTAAAATTTCTAGTGCCAAATTAAAATTTTTTTATGGTATAGACAAACAGTTTGGAAATTATTTATGGCAGGCATGTAATTAAATATTTCTTATGTTTATGTATGCCAAGTGATGAGCTTAGAAAAAGTCAATTAACAATAGCTATGGTAAATAGAGGAAGAATTTGCTGAACTTCAAAATTAAATAAAATGAGCTCCTTTCTACAGTCAGAATGACTATAAAAATAAACTTCATTAATAGGCCAGTTCTTTGAAATTTTAATTTATTTTAGTGTTTTCATGGACTTTTGGATGAATGTTTTATTGGAGCCTAGTGAAAAAGAATTGATTGTAGAAATGGAGACAGGAAGAAACATAAATGAAATAATTTTCAGCAAAGAAATGGCAAAATAAAATTATTAAACAGGTAAAAGGAGTTTCAAAAAAACTGCTTCTGGATTCTACCAGTGCCAGCTATAGTAGCTTGTAGATACAATACGGTAGCAATGTCTATTTTTACCAAATACATTAAATGCTAATTTTTTAAAATAGGTAATGAATTATTAAATAGTAAAAGTACACAGCACTTTATGTGTCAGGCTCTGTTATGAGCTCTTTCTTTATTGTAAATTATTAAATTCTCACATCAACTATTTGAGAAGGTACATTATTATTAATACTACCATTTCATGGAAACTGAAACTAAGGTACAGAGCGTTCTGATTAATTTGCCCAAGGTTGAACACAAGCTACTGAAAGATTGAGCTGGGATTCCAGTTCAGGCAGTTGACTCCAGAGTGACTCCAGAGACATTTTCTTAACTACTGCACTTGCTGACATTCATACTGAAAAGGTAATATTAAAGACATAAAAGTTTAAAAATCAGATTTTGGCATATAAATTCCTTAGTGACAGAGAAGAAGACAGGAAGAAAAAGCTTATAGCATAGGCTAGGTATAAAAGAAACCACAATGAACAGATCCTCTTAAGAATAAGATATATTTAAGCATAAGATAAAAGTTAAATCTTTCTCTTACCAGAAATACATACAATTAAAAATTAGAATATGATTATGAAGGTTTACAGGTTCTTTCATGGCTCCCAGAGTACCAGCCCTTTGTTTAAATACAGTTTTTAAAAAGGAAAGGGTGAGTTTGATTGGTTATGGAACACAGTTTGGAAACTGTTGGTATAGTGAAAACAGAAATAGATTGGAAGTGATGATCTCTTTGTTTCTAAGACTTTCGTTAACTTACTTTAAGTCAGTTTACTCCTTTTGGACTTCATTGTTTTTCACCTGTTAATGTAGGAAATAGGATTAAATCGTTTTTGAGGTTCCTTATGTTAATAGTAATTCTATAATTCTGAAATAGAAAAACTGAAGTAATTCAGTTATAAAAAATTATACCAGTAATATCCTGTAGTATTTAAGTGATAATGAAATTTTACCTTCCAGAGTGATGGTAGATAACTAATAAAATAATTTTAGATGTTATTTAAGCTATCACTTCTTTGGATTATTCTATTTGAAAATATGTTTTCACTTGTAAACACTAATTTATTCAACTTTGCTTTAAAAACTGCACAGTTTTAAAAAACTCTTAATTATCAGCCCATTGCAACTATGACCTTTTGATTGTCTTGGCTACATAAAAGGAATAAAATTGTTTTTGTTTGTTTTTAGTCTGCAAGTCATATTGCTTCTAATCCAAAAGCAAGTGCAAAAACAAAAAAAGACAACATGAAATATGCTAGTTGGGCAGCCAGTCAAATAAACAGAGCTTATCAGGTTAGTACTGATAATTTTATATTATCCCATAGGTCAGTTAATGTATTTCTTAGTTGTTTATTTTTCCACAAGCTATAAAGCCAGGTGTCTATCATTGAACTTTTATACTTTTGGGTCTTTAGCAAATGTGTTTTAACTGTGTAGAATTAACTTGTAGGATCACATATTTTTTTCCTCAAAAGGAGTTTGTTACTTTTATGATCCCATAAAGAGCCTTATCATCTCAGCAGTTCTGCATTTGGCAGATAAAAAGTAATTCTAAAAATCCAGAAAGGATAAATAAATTGCATGATGCATTTCAGAGGCAGATTGGGTATGTGAATTTATAAGCAGAGATACCTCAAATAATAAAAACGGAGGAAAGAAAGCCTAAAAGTAAACTAACAAGACTATGTAACAAAGTTTATGTACTCTGCTTCCAGTCAGATCTTACCTGAAATGTCTCCACACATTTCTTAGTTTTCTGAAGCTCATCCCTAGGAGATTCTTCAGGAAGGATTCATGGAAAAACACATCTGCTTATATCTTGCATATTTGTAATTTATCCATCTATAGTCTATATTTGAAGCCCAGTTTGACTTCTTTACATCCTTTGGCTATTAAGTACATTTACCTAAGTATTAAACATATTGTTCTGTTTTTATTTATTTATTTATTTTAGGGTAGAATATTGCTGTCAAAGCAAGTTTGATGCCATCCTGATTTTCTTTCTGTAATAAGTGACTTGAACTTGTCATCTGGTTTTCGAAAGGAATTTTTTATCTTTAAAATCCAATAATTTTACTGTAATAACGTTTGGTTGGTTATTCTTGGGTCAGTTTCCCCAAATATACTATAAACCTTTTTAATATTTGGATTCACTCCTCTTAATTTGAGAAAAGTTGCTTTTTTAGAATAATTATTTTGAATTATTTTGCTTGATTGCTCAAGTTTTCTTTTTCAGGTCTCCAATTATAACTTTACTGGATCTCCTTTCCCACTTACTATATTATTCCTCTTTTTTTTTTTTAATATTTCTGTCATTTCCCATGTTTTATTCTCTTCTTTTTCTTCATAGTAATTTTTTTATGGGGTTAGTGCATATTCTTTTTGTTCTCTGCATTTAAATAAGATGGTTTTTCTGGGCTATTAAGAGATTGTTGTTATGGTCTAAGGGGAGTTGGAGATAGGACAGGATAATTTTCCCAGCTTGGTCTTTATATACTTTCTCTTTGAAACAGAGAACTCACATATGACCTTTCTATATATCCAGTCTTTCTTAGAACTAGGTCTGGTTCATAATGATATTTCTGGCTTCAGCCTTTCTTTATTCTACCCCTGTTGGTCTTCAGGTCTTTAATTTTGAGGTGTTCTCAGTTTTAAACGTTACATTTTGTTGTTGTTTCTCCTGGGATTTGCTCCCCCTGAGCATCACTACCTCCCAGCTTCCCCTTCTCCCCTTATCTGAATCATCTCTCCCTCTTAACTTCAGTGTTTCTGACCTATTCAATTTGGTTTCAGTTTCAGAAGTTTTCCTTCAGTATGAAGTTTTTTTACCTTCCAGAAGAGGGTATTTACTGGATATTTCAGGGACTTGAGGTCTTAGGCCATTATTGATAGATTTGTTTAGTGTCACATTTGCATGCAGTTTTTTATACTTTGATTTGGAGGCTTTGAGACTGTCCTGATTTTACAAACCATTTGCTGATTCATCAGTTCATATTCTGGGGATGGCAATGGCAACCCACTCCAGTACTCTTGCCTGGAAAATCCCATGAACGAAGGAGCCTGGTGGACTGCAGTCCATGGGGTCGCTAAGGGTCGGACACGACTAAGCAACTTCACTTTCACTTTTCACTTTCATGCATTGGAGAAGGAAATGTCAGCTCACTCCAGTGTTCTTGCCTGGAGAATCCCAGGGATGGGGGAGCCTGGTGGGCTGCCGTCTATAGGGTCACACAGAATTGGACACAGCTGAAGTGACTTAGCAGCAGCAGCAGCAGTTCATATTCTTTTCATTTCTGTGGCTTAGAGAATACTAAGGTGTCCTCTTTTGCATCCTCTTGTGCCTCCCACATAGCTGTTGAGCTTTTGTAGGTCCCACTACTAATCAGTAATATTAATATATTAATAACAACCTTTTAGGGTTTTGAAGGATTGCTATATATATACATACACATATATATATATATTTAAAGATGTCTTTGTTGAAATTGTGTCTTATTATTTTGGTTTAGTTGTGGTGTTCTTTGTTTTTGTACTCCTGATTGGGGAGATTAAAACAATTTATCACCCTGCAATCACACTATTTAGTCACCTTTGTATAGTTTTATTATATATAATAAAACTGTTGGCATATTGCAAGTCAGAATATTTATAAGTATTAGCTAGGCTCTGCTTCTTCAAATGGAGGTTGGGATAGCTCAGATCTGTAATGGGGTTCCACACAGAGTAGGCTTAGGCAGGGGAGTATGAGTCAGGGAGGAAGAGGTAGTTTGTGATTTAAAAATAACAGTACTGTAAAGTAAAATAAAGTAAAAATAAAAATTAAAAAAAAATAAGACTTGGATAATATGAAAATAATAGTATGCGAAGTACATCATTGTTTTTAAGATATTTTGGGGAAACAACTAGCTGCTCAGTGCTTTTTTTTTACATGGTATGACTGTATTTCTAAAATCAATTTTTATTAAATTATAACATACATAGGAAAAAAAACCCAAGTCACAAAGGTACATGCCAATGAATTACACAAGTCAATGTATCCAGACAATAAATAGAAACATTATATCACCCCAAACCTTATAACTTTTTTCAAATTCTACTTCTGTCCCTCTCAAAAGTATGAATTTATAATCCCATAGTCTTGGCTTTTTTTGGACTTTGTGGAATGAAACACTGTGTATGTATTTTGTCTGGCCTATTCACTATTTATGAGATTTATTTTAAGTGTGTAGTTCATTCATTTTCATTGTAGTTTATTGTATGAACATACTGTATTTAGTCAGCTGTTTATAGGCATTTGGATTATTTCCTGTTTGGGGCTATTATGAATGACACTGCACTGATATTGCTATGCAGATCTCTTGGAGTATATGTACAAGTATTTCTGATGGGAGTATACCTTAGAGTGAAATACTGAGTCATAGGATGTACATATATCTAAGTGAAGTAGATTAAGCTGGTTTTCCAGGTTACTTGTTTATAGTCCCATCAGCAGTGTTTGAGAGTTCTCATAGTTGCACATTCTCACCAACACTTCCTTCTGTTAGGTTTTGTAATTAGTCATTATGATGTATGTGTAGTGGTATCTTCATCTTATTTCATATCTCCCTGATGACCAGTGAGGTTGAATACTTTTTCATATTTTTATGGTTGTTTGGATATCTTCTTTCATGAAGTCTGTGATTTCCATTGGTTTATGATTTTTTATCTTGTTTTTTAGCGTTTTGATTATGGGCGTTTTTTTCCTTATATGTGTCAGTCAGTTCAGTCGCTCAGTCGTGTCCAACTCTTTGCGACACCATGAATCGCAGCATGCCAGGCCTCCCTGTCCATCAGCAACTCCCGGAGTTCACCCAAACTCATGTGCATCAAATCAATGATGCCATCCAGCCATCTCATCCTCTGTCATCCCCTTCTCCTCCTGCCCCCAGTCCCTCCCAGCATCAGGGTCTTTTCCAATGAGTCAACTCTTCTCATGAGGTGGCCAAAGTACTGGAGTTTCAGCTTCAGCATCAGTCCTTCCAATGAAAACCCAGGACTGATCTCCTTTAGGATGGACTGTTTGGATCTCCTTGCAGTCCAAGGGACTCTCAAGAGTCTTCTCCAACACCACAGTTCAAAAGCATCGGTTCTTCAGTGCTCAGCTTTCTTCACAGTCCAACTCTCACATCCATACATGACCACTGGAAAATGTAGCATATCTTTTTAACTCCTTTGTTGCAGTCAGTCTCAAATGATTTTGATGAAAAAAGTTCTGAAGATTATCTTCTACATAATCATTTCCTTGATGGGTTGTGCTTTTTGTATTCTGTTTAAGAAATTATTGGCTAATGATCATAAAGATAATCTTGTGTGTTTTGGAGTTTTTTTTCTTCTACTTTTCACATTAAGATCCACAGTCCTTTTGGAATTGATTTTTACATATGATGTAAAAATAGGTGTCAGTTTCCTCCTATTTTTTACATATGATGTAAAAATAGGTGTCAGTTTCCTCCTGTGCAGCCTTCTAGTATTTTTATCTCTGTTTTCTGTCATTGAGTCCCATTCTGTTGAAGCTAGTACCTTGTAATAGTTGAGAGAGAACACAGATGCTAGATCTGTATCTTCTGGCTTCAGAGTTTTTCTCTGACATTTATTAGTTATGTGGCCTTGGACAAATTACATGGCATCTCTGGGCCTAGCTTTTCATCTGCAAGATGGGCATAATAAAACTTTTCTAAGTATTAAAGGAGTTGATATGTATATTTCACCATATCACAGTTATACACACTGTATTGTGCTTACTAATTGCATGCTCTAAGTTCACTTTATCTCAATTACATTAACAGTAACAACCATAACAGTTATAATAGTAAACAGAAAGTTTATTGTAAGAAAAGTACTTTTCCTATTTTATAAATGAGGAAATTAAGGCAATCTGAGACAGTCTGACTCCAAATTTGATGCTCATAATGGCTTCAATGTACTGCCTTTATAGAGAAATATCAGAGGTAAGTGTTTTTTGAAACTGCAGTTGTTTCCATCTCCCTTTGGTTTATTTTCTCATGTGAGCAAGATGACATCCTGCCCTCGCTTGGTTTTCTGTTTCGAGCCCAAAGCTTTCCATAGTAACTGAATTTAGAGTTTCATTTTGTTTGGGTTTTATTTTTCCCCCGTCTTTCTCCCTGTTTTTTACTTTCGCACTATACTCCATGATACCCGGTGGTGCTTTACACATCTTTCCTTTCCAAATTGCCTTTTCTTGTCTAAGGAAAGGATAGTATAAAGACCATTTATCAGTTTCTGTCATCTTGGATACCACTCCAGGAAGATGACATCTCTCAGTTGATAATGTCAGATTTCTGTGTAGCAGCCTAAAATACCCCTCAACTAGGAACCACCTACTATGTAAAATTTATTTTGCTTCTAGATACTAGTAGTGAGTTTTAAGTAAAATATGTCAGTGCTTTTCAAGCTTTCATCTCTGTGCTTTTTCCACAGTAGGTTTTGGTTTTCTTTCTGTGAATCAGATTTCATAAATATTTGTATCCATTGCCCTTTGCTATCGTATTGGTTTAAAATAATAACTTACTTGCTTATATCTGTAGGTGTCGTGTAGTCTTGGGCTCAGTTGAGTAATTCTACTAGTCTCCAGTGGGCTTTATTTTTTTCCTGCCCCATGCCAGTGGTTGGTTGATGGCCTCAGTTAAATATCTGGTGGTTGGTCTCTGTCAGCTGGGAATGCTGGGCCTTGTAGTAAATATTTTTCACTTTGCAAGCTAACTTGGACTTGCTCACATGAATAAGTTGCAGGGTTCCTGGAGCAGTGAACAGGTGAACTCCAGTGCACAAGGGCATTTTGAAATCTGCCTGTGTCACATATTGCTAATATTCCTTTGAGCAAAAGAAGTTACATGGTCAACCCAAATTCAGGGGATATAATATTTCACCTCTCATTGAGAAGAAAAATATGTGGTCAAATATCTTTTGGTTTTATTTTGCCTTTGTCTTTTTATCTATTTTATTGAGGTATAATTTATATACAGTAACATGCAAACATTTTAAGTGTACAGTTGAGTTTTGACAAATTATACTTCTCTCTCACTACTGCCCCATTCAAGGTGTACAGTTTCCATCACCCAAGAAAGTACGCCTCTGCCACCTTGCAGTCAGCCCCATTCCACACTGCAGAATAGCACTGATTTGACAGAACTTTATATATAAATGAGATCATTGGTTATGCATTTCATTCCTGGCTTTTTTCACTCACCATGTTTTGGAGATTCATCTATCCACTACTCCATTTTGTTTATCTTACTACTTTGTTCACCCATATTATTTTCCACAAATTATGTGAATTTGTGAATGTTAGCCCAGCTTATCCTAGTTATCACAATGGAGAAATCATTTACCTTTGAATTTGATATGTTTTTATTATTTGAGTGAGCTTTCTGGTGAATTTTCTTTAAGAACCATCAGGAAATGATGAAAAAAGAGTTTACTTAAAAATCTATGAAAAATAAAAATGCAAAATTAGTAATTAATGTGGAAAACTACAATATGACTTTCAGAGATTGATGTTTTAGTAATATAAATCTCTGGGATCTAATTGAGAACTTTATGATGTGTCTAGCCATATAAACAAGTATAAAGTATATAATAAGTATCCCTTATTGTAATGTTTTTCTAGGCATTTAAAAATTAGAGAAAATGAGATCTGAAGAACTTTCTGTCTTTGTTTTTACTTAATGAAACAGAATATGGCTGCTACTTGTTCTTTAATTAGGTAATTGGTTTAGCATGTTCAGTAGGGGCAGGCAAGTTTGATTAATGCTCATGAAAAACTTTAATGTTAACCTACTCAAAATAATTTTCCAGATAAATGCTTCTTTGGTACTCTGTTAAATTTGTCTGTGCATATGTAATTTATGATTACTGAGGTGATCCTGTTACTATCCTTTTGGGAAATAGAAAATTAAATCATGATTTGAGGGAAAAATAGGATTCCAGCTTAATCAGTTAAATTGCCATATAATTCTAGAATAGACAAAATAATTGCATGTCAGGTAAAATTTGAAGTGATAGATTTATATTTCCAACTTTCTTTTTATTTGTTCTGACACAGATAAGTCAGTTTGGCTTATTCTGAATTGCACTAATCAGTATCATTGATAGACAATCTTTGTAGGTGGTTTTCTAAAATAAGCTAATTTTAAAAATCACAAATTTGTGTTTATTATTATTTTTATAACATTTAAGTACAAACCAAAAAAAATGCTATACGTTAAAATACTTGGTATGACTTCAGCACTACATAATTTTTTTCATTTTTATTTTCCATTTTGAAAATTAGTGTCCTATTTTGTGCCTCCCCCAGAATGCTTTTTCTTAAAATTAGACCTTTAAATATCTGATTAGGACCATTCTTGTTTACTTTGGGTAGGCAGTGGTAAAAGAAAGGCTTTCTGTTCTTGGTGAGTCCTTGTGAAAGTGATTCTATCAACTAGGTAATAGGAATAGTAAGCACACTCCACATCCTTTACTCACCAGGGGAAATTATGAAAGGGCAAAGTTTTAAATGTGGTATTGCCATAGTTTCTAATTATGACCTGAATATTCAGCATTTGGATTCCTTAAATTAGTAATGTCTTATAAAAGGCAAAGTGATCTTGATTCTTATGAGAAGTTTTTTTCTTTCCCTGGCATTTCCTCTAGAAATCTCCTTTATTAATAGTTACCCTGTCAAATCAGTATTCAGCTACAGACATTAGTGGTTTAGGAACTAGGAGAATGATCATGTTAAACTGCAGTCTAGGAGGTCAGAGGCAGGTTAGCAATTCCTGAAGCCTATTTCCTCTATGATGTTACCTGTGCTTGATCACTTAATCTTTCTCAACAGGTCATATGAAGTTTGCCAAATTAAGTTAATTACAAAAGAGAAGGAACACATCATAAATCAAGTACTAAGTACTTAAGACAGCATTGGTATCTGAAGGAAAGATCAGTCACTTGAAAGTATACTGAGTGCTTGGATGTTAACTTGAAAATATTATATGTTGCTAGTAGAAAATGTTGATCAATACTTTAACCAGAGGAAAAATAGGTAATATAGATATAATCAATCTTCCCCTGCCTTTCCAAGGAAACATGCTTATCTAGTAAATCTGTAGTGTTAAGTCAAACTGATAAATGATGGGAATTGTCAGTGTAGTTAGAAAACACATTTTGAAATCAGCATGGGGTATTCAACAGTATTTTCCCCACTGATTACATATTATATTGAATTTTAGTAAGTCATGAATTTTTTTGAATATTCAAAGATAGTATTTAATACCCTGTGTTTTGTTCTCATTGTAAAATCCATTCCCAATTTGGTATTATGAAATAAATTGTGACTTAATAAACTAGAAATACATTCTTTAAAACATGTTTATATTACTTCAACATATAGCATAGAGTTTTATTTGATAGCTTTTCACTACAGAAACATGATGTTATGTAGTTAATTAATAAAACTGGAAAATTAAAAAAAAATTGAAACCTACTGTAAAAAATTTTAGAGAAACCTTACAACTTTAAACTGTTAAATAGCAATACTTTACATTTATATTTTATCTTTATTTGAAATTGTAAAAATTTTATTAGAGGTCACACAAGTAGAAATGGTCCCTCCTGCACAAATACAATTTTGTTTCTAAATTATGCTTTTTATTTCATAAAGGTTTTTTGGTCTGAAAAGGTAGGATAGTTTGAAAATCAAATATATGTTTTTATAGATTATCATGCTACTTAAACATTTAAACTAGTCAATTTTACAGGGAAATTTTTATACTTCAGTTGAAGATGAATCCTTAATGAAAATGTTCTTAAAACCCAAGTTTTATTTTTTACTGAAGAAAAAGAACATACTTGATTTTGTGCTAGTGATAAAAATAATGTTAACTCTCATTAACAATTTGAAAGTAAGATTGTGATTTTGTACCTGCCACTGTAATTAAGCCTAATTGCATTTTTTAAAATTAGTTTGCAGGTCGAAGTAAGAAGGAAACCAAATACTCTCTCAAGGCAGTCGAAGACATGTTGGAAACACTGCAGATCACCCAGTCTTAAGGTTTCAAAAACTCTTTCACATTACATTTCACAACTGCAAAATTGAGCTCACTGGTTTGTGACTTATTTACTAGATGCCCAGTGTTATTTATATATTGATTTTCTGTTAAGAAGACAGTTGTAAAGAATACGTTTATATAAACCTAGAAATGGCATTTAGTGCTAAGCAGGTAGAGGGGGAAAGCTCATGGAAAAGAGATTTAACAAGATTCTTACAGATGAAACATCATTCTTTTCATATCACACATATATAACTGCTCTTAAACCACAATCTAATATATAAATAACCTTGTTAAATAAACTGATGATTTATTAAACTTGCATATGAAAATTCTAGATTCTTTTTGTCGTATTCAAATAGTGAATATGTTATTCTAAAGCTTAATTTCTAGTTAACTCCTTTTTTTTTGTGGTAGGAAATACATAGCATATGTAGTTGACAGAAGCAAAATGCTGGTAAATTATTTCATTCTCTTTATAGTGTCAGGTTGAATTTTGCTCTGCATTCCAGTGTGCTATTATTTTATATGCTATAATGTTATTCTGATAGATCTTGGTTAAAGTATATCATTCTCCAAAGTTCAGCATTATCATTTTATGAAATTTTGTTTTGCTATGGGACATAATTGAGATTTTTTACCTATAAAATGGTTTAAGGTTCATGTATGCTATGATAGTCAAATTTAACCCTTATGAAAGTTATATTTATCCAGCTTTCAACACTAAATTATTTAAAGGGCTATTTAGAAAGCATAGATAATAGGGATGAAAGGAGTTTCAGTGGCTTAATTATTTTCCTTTAGGGAAAAATAAGAAAATCTAAACTATTTGTAGAAGCAAATATTTTATAATTCTTGTATCTCATTACCTCCTTAGTAATAATTACAATTTCTTTCTTTTTTCTCTTTTTATAATGAACAATCATTATACTACTGTTAGTAGTATTTGGTGTGTTTTGCAGTAAAATAGAACCTGAAAGTTAAAACACTTTATTCAGACTTTTAAGTTCAAACACTTAATATAGTTTTTAAAATAGGCAGTTCATTCAGGGCAAATATTATTAGTATTAATTTATAATTTACATACATAAATTATATATTACATATATAAATACACTTAATTTTTTATTACTTGCCAGTGTAATACAGAAACTCTGATATGCTTGCTGTTGTGCTCAGTAGGGCAAATAGAGATCATAGAAGAATTGACAAAGTAGAAGTCTGAAGGAAGAGAACTATTGTCAGTATCAGCATTTTAATTTATTGAGTTATTCTGTTAGCAAATTGTACTTCACATCTAGTCTAATTCTTTCATTTTGCATTTTTTTTCATTTTGTTCTGCCATAGATAATGGGCAGATGTGAAATAACTCTTCCCTTATGAAGATAATCCCTGTTAACTAAATATTTGTTATCACATGATAAACTGTTTTTGCCCATGAATTTATTCACCATTTTCAACATAGCCATTTCAGATAAAGAAAATAGTGCCCACATATTATTCCACTACCTTTCTTCCCTCTAATGTCCTGTGAGTCACTAGAGTACTGTATACTTCAGCAGTATTTGTGTAATAAATAATTTAGTGCCCCTTATAACTGTCAGCCTTTAGTTTCACTTTTTTTCTAATTTTAACACCTTCTTTCCAGAAATTTTTAATTTGTTAAGTACCTTGTTAATGTGTAATAATTTATAGACTTCAAATCTTACAAGCATGACATCACAAGTATGAGAATTAATTAAATATATAAATATTAAAGCTAAAATGGTTCCATAGAAAGATTATCAGGACCCTGGGTCCCTGATGGCATTGGTGAACACCTGAACCAACAAGAGTAATTGCCAAGCTTCTGCACTAAGTACGTGAGAAAGATAAACTTGATTATTAAGCCATTGTTTGTATTTTTTGTTACTTCAGTCATATATGTTTCTGACTAATGAGCCACCATTAAGCTCTTTTTAAAATGCAGAACTATTATTTTAGACATTCGAGGGATGCTATTTCAGAATTTAATGATTTAAAGTTAAGTAGATAATTAAATATAACAAAAGAAGTAGTATCTTGTTCCAACTCAACACCTAGTATTTATGCCAACAGAGGTGAGAAAAAGGCATATTTAGAATATCTTTAATCCTGAGAATAACATTGACTTGGGAACAGAAGATATAGAAAAAATTTGAAATGGAGAATTAATATTTCAATATGCCAGAAGCAAACAATTTTTTAATCACATATTTCAAAGATATTTTTTCTTTTAATGCTATAATCTCTTTATTCTCAAAGCAACGTCACTTATATTCAAAGAACTATAGTAGAGTTTAGAAGGAACATTAGAGAGATTTAGTTGCACTTGATTTTAGGATGAAGAAGTAAGGTTCTGAGAAATTAAGTTCTTCTGTGACAGAGCAGGAAATAGGATTAGGATGTCAGGGGTTTCCAAATCAATCCTCTTTCTAGTATATTCCAAGGCATATGTCTAGCCTGTTGTTCTTTGATAAAGATGAGAGCCAGATGTATCCAAGGGACATTGCTTGGTGGCTGAGAAAGGACTAGAATTCAGATTTTCTGACTTGTGAAACAATTTTTTAATGGAATAATTAAGCCAGAATTTCATTTTTAATTAAATTGAATGTAAAGGAAATTACCCAATAAAGATAATTCATTTACAGTCAGTGTGAGAAGTATTTTCAAACTGTTTTAGAATTATTTCAAACCTCCTCACTTTGAACTTCTAATTTCTCCTATCTCCCTTCTCATACTTGGCAAGTAACCTCTTGTTATAGCTTGAATTGTGTCTCTCCCTACCCCACCCCAATTTAATATTTGAAGTTCTAATCCCTGGTGCCTCTGAATGTGACTTTATTTGGAGATTGAGTCTTTAAAGTGGTCATGAAGTAAAATTGAGTCATATTGCTGAGCCCTAATCCAATATGATTGATATCTTTATAAGGAGAGATTAGGACACAGACATACAGAGGAGGCACCATGGAAAGACGAAGAGAAGATGTCCATCTACAAGCCAAGGAGTGTTTCCTCAGAAGAAACCAGCTCTGCTGACACCCTGATCTTGGATTTCTGGCCTTTAGAACTGTGATGAAATAAATTTCTGTTGTTTTAAGACATTCAGTCCTCTGTGTACTTTATTAAGGTAGCCCTAGTTAGCTATCATAGCCCTCATACTATTTCACAGAGAAAAAGAGAGATCATAAACTGTGTCAGATATTCTTGAGCGCAACTTTACTTCTTTTCATCCTAGAGTAGAAGAAAGTAGCCCTACTCTTTTTTGAGCTGTTTCCCACCACTGTCTTCCTCATTTTTTATACTTTAGCCATACTTTAGTTTCATGAATTTGCCACCCTTTCTTCTGCTGCAAGAGCATCCTGACTTTTCCAAAGCTTCATTTCTTTTCTTCACACTTGTCCTTAAACTATTTTCTTTTCTTCACTATACCTTTTTTCTTTTTATTTCAGCTAGTTTCTTTCCTATTAACACTAAAATATGCTCAATTTTCTACCACTTTTTAAAACATCTTCCTTCATTTCCACAATTCTCTTGCAGCTACTACCCATTTCTCTCTGGTTTTTTTTTTTTTTTTTTTTTTTTACTGCCAGATTTCCTCACTTGTTGAACTCATGTCTATTTTCCCATTCTTTAAATTGCTCCCAGTCTGGCATCCCCAACACCCCCTTCACTCCACATCGTTCCTTTGAAATAGTTTAGTTCCATGTCACCAATCTAATGGACATTTTCAGTCTTTTAAATCATCGCCATGTTCTATTCCTGTTATGCTCTGTGATTCATCTCAAGTGTATAATTCTGCTCCATTTCTATTGCCACCAGCACCCTAGACCAAGCTACCATTATCTGACTCCTGGACTACAATAGTAGTTAGATATCATCATCACTTCCCCCAGTCAGTTCATCACTACAATTAGAATGTGACAAAATATCACTAATAATAACTTTTTACCCTCCCTCTCTTTAAAACTCATCAGTTATTTCCCTTTTGATGCCTTAAACATGACCTTTGACGTTCTATATGATATCAGAACCAAGAAGGAAGATTCAGATTTTCTTAATTGTAAACTACTTTCCTCTTGCCCTTTATTTCTGGATTTAGCTACACTTAAATTCCATGGCCTTGTTAACACATCCTTCTTCCATAAACTTGGTACTTGTTCCCTCTGTATGAAATAAAGCCTTCCTTGAACTCATCTTTCGGAGGTCATGTCCCTCTTTTTTTTTTTTCTTACTATAGTTTTTAAATAATGTCTTACTTTTAAAATACTTTAAAACTCACAAGAAGTTGCAAAAACAATACAGAGTTCCTGTGTACCGGTAAGCTTCTTCCTATTATCGTACGTAACTTTAGTACACTGTCAAACCCAGAAATTGACAGTGCAGCACTGCTGTTAACTCAGGTACAGATTTTATTCAGATCTCATAATTTTTACATGCTTGCCTTTTTTTTATCCTCTTTATGTAGTTTCATATGTAGATTTATGTTACCATCACCACAATCAGGATATAGAATATATATCTCAAAGGAACTCCTTGCTACTTGTTAATAGTTACATGCTACACCCTCATCTATCACTAATAGCTACTATCCACTGATTTTTTTTTTTCTCTGTTGCTATAATTTTCTCACTGTAAAAATGTTTTGTCAGTGGAGTCATACAATTTGTAACATGTTGAGACTGGCTTCTTTCACTGGGTATGTTGCCCTTTAGCTCTATCAGTGCTGTATGTCTCAATACTTTTTTTCTGGAAGCTTCCATTATAGAAAAAGTTTAATAAATGAAAAACACAGCTTGAAATATGGCACAATGTCTCTTATACAACAGATACCATGAATAACAATAATACAGTCACCTTAATTTTAAGAACTATTGGTCATGGCTTTGAATATAGGCATAGTTACTGGTAGCAAAATGACAGTATCTAAAGAAAAGGAATTAATTTTAATCATGCTTAATTCAATCTCATTGTTCTCTTTGCCTGAACAGAAACTGCTTCACTGTTAGAATAAATCACAACTATCCCCAAATAGACTTACTGATTTCAATATTTTTAAGTAATATTTCATTGTATAGATGCATCACAGTCTGGTAATCCATTCACCATGAAAAGACATTTGAATTTTTAAGACAACCAAGTGGGGTTTATTCCAGATATGCAAGGCTCCTGCTTTACTGTTTGAAAATTTGTTAACGTAATTTATCATACTAAGAAGAAAATAAAAACCACGTGATTATATTGGTACCAAAAAAGCGTTTGACAAAATTAAACACCCATTTATGATGAAAAAGATATAAAATTTGCATCTAGCATGGTATGTAATGAAATCTAAACACATTAATTTGGAAATAAGGATATGCACTTACCGTGTTTGATACAGTACTTGATGACTTGGTTTGTGCAGTAAGAGAAGGGCATAAAAAGTATACAGCCTGGAAAGGAAGAAGTAAAGCTCAGATTTACAGATAACCTAATGGTCTACATGTAAAATCCCTGGAACTCTCCAAGAACATCCTGGAACTAATAAATGAGTTTAGCAAGATCACCGAATAATACTAGGCCAATGAAACTTTTATTTTTATATGCTATAAATGATATCATTTACAGTTGCTAAAAACATACAATATTAAGTATAAGTTGAAGAAAATGAGATATGTTTGCTAAAAACTATAAATGCTAATGAAAGAAGAGCTAAATAAATGGAGAGATATACCATATTCATGGATTGGGAGGCAACATAGTGAAGATGTCATTTGTCCCTCAAATGCTCTGTGGGTTTAATACAATTTCTATCAAAATCCCAGAATTCTTTGTAGATAGACTGACTTTCTAAAATTTATTTGAAAAGGCAGAGAAGAATAGCATACACAATTTTGAAGATAAAGGAATCAGACTGCAAAATATCAAGGTTTTCTTATGTAGCTACCACACCATCAGGAGAGTGTAGTATTGATACTGATTGTGTGCAAAGCCAGAGGGATAGACACATAGAACAGTGAAACAAAATGTGGAGTCCAGAATAAACTCATCCCAGTATGGCAAATTAACTTTTGAGTAAGGAGGAATTAACGCTGGGACAATTGAAGTGGTGTTGGAACAATTGGAAGTTTACACCATAAAAAAAAATTCCCTCAACTTAGATCTCCCAAGGTTAGGCCAGAATTCTAGAAGTGACAAGATATAATCCTTTTTGAAAAATATGAATAAATTGAACTTGTAAAAAGTAAAAATGTTTTGTTCTGAGAAGAACCCTGTTAAGTGGAAAGACAAGCCATAGACAGAAAATGTTTGCAGATATATTCAGTAAATGACTTGTGTCCAGATATCTAAAGAACTTTCAAAATTCAGTCAGTTCAGTTCAGTTGCTCAGTCGTGTCCCACTCCTTGCAACTCCATGGACTGTAACACACCAGGCCTCCCTGTCCATAGCTAACTCACAGAGTTTACTCAAACTCGTCTATTGAATCGGTGATGTCATCCAACCATCTTATCCTCTGTTGTCCCCTTCTCCTCCTGCCTTCAATCTTTCCCAGCATCAGGGTCTTTTCAGATGAGTCAGTTCTTTGCATCAGGTGGCCAGAGTATTGGAGTTTCAGCTTCAGCATCAGTCCTTACAATGAACACTCAGGACTGATCTCCTTTAGGATGGACTGGTTAGATCTCCTTGCAGTCCAAGGGACTCTCAAGAGTCTTCTCCAGCACCACAGTTCAAAAGCATCAATTCTTCAGTGCTCAGCTTTCTTTATGTCCAAGTCTCACATCCATACATGACTACTGGAAAAACCATAGCATTGACTAGATGGACCTTTGTCGGCAAAGTAACGTCTCTGCTTTTTAATATGCTGTCTAGGTTGGTTACTACTCTTCTTCCAAGAAGCAAGCATCTTTTAATTTCATGGCTGCAATCACCATCTTCAGTGATTTTTGGAGCCCAAGAAAATAGTCTGTCACTGTTTCCACTGTTTCCCCATCTATTTGCCATGAAGTGATGGGACCAGATGCCATGATCTCAGTTTTCTGAATGTTGAGTTTAGAGCCTACTTTTTTGCTCTCCTCTTTCACTTTCATCAAGAGTCTCTTTAGGTCTTCTTTGCTTTCTGCTATAAGGGTGGTATCATCTGCATATCTGAAGTTATTGATATTTCTCCCGGCAGTCTTGATTCCAGCCTGTGCTTCATCCAGCCTAGCGTTTCTCATGATGTACTCTGCATAGAAGTTAAATAAGCAGGGTGACAATATACAGCCTTGACGTACTCCTTTCCCTATATGGAACCAGTCTGTTATTCCATGTCCAGTTCTAACTGTTGCTTCCTAACCTGCATACAGATTTCTCAAGAAGCAGTTCAAATGGTCTGGTGTTACCATTTCTAAGAATTTTCCAGACTTTGTTGTGGTCCACACAATCAAAGGCTTTGGCATGGTCAATAAAGCAGAAGTGCATAGTAAGAAAACAATCCCAATTAGAAAATGGGTAGAACAGACACCTCAACAAAGAGGCTACTGTAATGGTGGTAGGTGAAAAGATGTTCATGGTCAATGTAATTAGCTATTAATAAGGAAGTGCAAATTGCAGCTGTAAAGAATACCTATTAGACTGGCTAAAATAGGACTGATAACTATGCGCTGATGATTATACTGAACAACTTTAAAATGTCAAATGTTTAGCCTTCTAGAAAATGGTTTGTCATACTTTTATATTATCACATATCTTATATTTGGAGCATTTGTCACTTTAATTATATTTTCAGGTGATTTTCTGCCCCAGTAGTTCTTTAATTATGTGAGGTCTGAGACTATCTGTTTTGGCCCACTATTGGCGTTACAGTTTTTAGGATGAAATCTACACACAGACACAGATGTTCATGTATACATCTCTCTCCATTTATATATTTGTATTTCCTTTTGCACCCAATTGTAATAATCACAATGAGATGTAGAAAGTATGGGCTTTGCATTGCAGTAGACACAGTAGAAAGCAAGAATAAATCAAGTCTTCTATACTCATTGTTTCTTAATGTAAAAATACAGTTAATTAGAAAGATCTTGATGCCCCAAGTTAAGTTAGAAGCATTCTGTAACAATCCATTTAAGCTACAAATGATGGAATTCCAATAAAGTCATTTGCATCTCTACTATTTAATATAAAAATACAAACATAGTAAGAATGTACAAACCATTTTCAAGTCTAAGCCCTGGAAAAATTCTTCTACCACAACAAAAGGCTGCCACCAAAACAAACTTGAACTAATTTGATGAATAAGTCTTTAATGAGAAAATACATACTTACAGATGTCCAAGTAGTAATGAACATTTCCAAATAGAAAAGAGATAATAACTGAGGAAATCTGAGTTTATGACTAGCAAAGGAGAAATAAACTACTAAGACTCTCCTTTAATTGCAATTTCAATTCCTTTTTAGGCAACGTAAATATTGCATGACATGGATAAGAATTATGTAAAAATACGATTTGTCAGATGAATGACTAAAAGAGTTGAGGTTTCTCAAAAAGCATGTCCTTTAAAAACTCTAGGTAATAACAATGTGTATCAAAATATCACATCAATTTAAAATCGATTTGAAGCTCTCCAGAGTGGTAACTATAGAGTGATTTCAAGAGTTGGCCTCAAATGACACCTGATTTTGGATCCAGTTTCACTAAACTGGCCTATGTGTCATACTCAGTATGACAGAGAGAACTGGAGACAACACAGCTCCATTGGTTGATAATTCCCCAATGTCCCTCCCCTAGTCTGACTTTATTAAAAATACTGGAATTATGAATACAGTTCTCATGAGGGGAATCAAAGTTGTGTGGTTCCAGATTAAAATGAAGAAAATGATCTTGCTAAAAAGAGCTTTAAGTAACAGGATAGATACACTGATTTATAAAAACGAATGGCAGTTGGGAAATAGATATGGTCTAAATGTTTACATCACAAGTGATTGCATCATGAATGGCACCCAAGAGTCAGAACTCTGCTTCTTGCACAAATGAAATCATATTGAATATTAGAATGAGAGAAAGTTTTAAAAAAAAAAAACAAGTTTTAAACACATAAAAAATAGTTGAATACAATATTGTTTGTTTTTCCATGTACGTGTTCACTGAATATTTCATTTTTCTGCATATGATTCTCTAAAGTTTTCACACAGGGAAATATTTATCAGTTTAAAGAGAATCATAATACAAAATTTTCTGTCATGAATTATATCCCAATTTAGCTAAGCAACTTTAAACTTAATTTTCTACTAACAAATCTCAAATATCATTAGACTAGTTTTTAAATTTAACAGTCACTGATTAGAAATAACAAAAAATGATTTTCAATTTTATTCTTTTCTTGCTGCAAGCTTATAGAAGTACGCCACCTAGAGTAAATTTTATAATTTTTAAAGTGTAAAAACATCTGGACTGGTTTTATTATTTTAAACTATAAAACGTAGGTACATTTTTATCAAAATCAAGCTAAATATTATAATTGTGGAATTTTTCATATACTCTGTTTTGATATGTAACTTTCTTAATATTGCTTTCTGTAAAATTGGCTATTTTTCAATAGTTCCATATTAAGCAGTTTACATAATGTGCCTCTTGAGATGGTTAACAAATCAAGTTTAGGTGTTAAAGGTTTTAAAACCTGATGCAATGACATTAGGTAATCTGAACATGCTACTACCAACAGAAATAATTACGGAAGTATTTGAGAGATAATATAAATAATGAATTTTGGATATATACATAAGTATAAGCATTAATCTTGTGTTCAATGAATTTTTAGGTGTAATTGTGGAAGACATTGAGTAAGGACTGATGCTAAAGATTTAAACATACAAGTAGGTAAAATTATTCAAATGCTGATAAAATGTGAATGAAAAGAGCATTTTATTTGGCCTCTTCTGTTTTTTCAGGTGGACATGAAACATACTTTTTTTTCTTGGTGAAAAAAATATGAAAGAACATTTTTTAGATTTATCCACAGATCTAAATATCTTTATTGAGGAAACACTGTGTGAGATATAGAGGCCTATGGTTCTTTTAACTAGGCAATGTTAAAAAGCACTGACGTTTATTTTTTTGCTTCCCGCCCCCCAACTTTATTGAAATATAACTGACATATAAGATTGTGTAAATTTAAGATATAAAATGTAATAATTAGATACATGTATATATTACAAATTTTTTAACACAATAAGGTTAAATAACACATCCTTAACCTCTTATAATTAGTATTTTTTTGTTGTGGTGAGAACATTTAAGATTTACTCTCACAGCATTATACAAGTATGCAGTAGAGAAAAGGAAATGCTGCCTCAGACGGTTAAGCGTCTTGTCTACAATGTGGGAGACCCGGGTTCGATCCTTGGGTCAGGAAGATCCCCTGGAGAAGGAAATGGCAATCCACTCCAGTACTATTGCCTGGAAAATCCCATGGACAGGGGAGCCTGGTAGGCTACAGCCCATGGGGTCGCAAAGAGTTGGACATGACTGAGCGACTTTACTTTACCTTACCTTGCCTTACCTTTCTGAATGCAGAATACCAAAGAATAGCAAGGAGAGATAAGAAAGCCTTCCTCTATGATCAGTGCAAAGAAATAAAGGAAAACAGTAGAATGGGAAAGAATAGAGCTCTTTTCAAGAAAATAGATACCAACGGAACATTTCATGCAAAGATGGGCACAGTAAAGGCCAGAAAAGGTATGGACCTAACAGAAGCAGAAGATGTTGAGATGGCAAGAACACACAAAAGAACTATAAATGTGAAGTCAAGTGGGCCTTAGGAAGCATCACTACAAAAAAAGCTAGTGGAGGTAATGGAATTCCAGTTGAGCTATTTCAAATCCTAAAAGATGAAACTGAAAGTGCTGCACTCAATGTGCTGGGAAATTTGGAAAACTCAGCGGTGGCCACAGGACTGGAAAAGGTCAGTTTTCATTCCAATCCCAAAGAAAGGGAATGCCAAAGAATGTTCAAACTATCACACAATTGCAGTCATCTCACACGCTAGCAAAGTAGTGCTCAAAACTCTCCAAGCCAGGCTTCAACAGTACGTGTTGCCAACATCCATTGGATCATCAAAAAAAGCAAAAGAGTTCCAGAAAATATTTGCTTTATTGACTTCACCAAAGCTTTTGACTGTGTGGATCACAATACACTGTGGAAAATTCTTTACAGATGGGAGTACCAGTCTCCTGAGAAATCTGTATGCAGGTCAAGAAGCAACAGTTAGCATGGACATGGAACAACAGACAGATTCCAAATTGGGAAAGGAGTATGTCAAGGCTGTATATTGTCACCCTGTTTATTTAACTTATATGCAGAGTACATCATGCAGAATTCCAGGCTGGATGAAGCACAAGCTGGAATCAAGATTGCTGGAAGAAATATCAATAACCTCAGATTTGCAGATGACACCATCTTTATGGCAGGAAGTGAAGAAGAACTAAAGAGCCTCTTGATGAAAGTGAAAGAGGAAAGTGGAAAAAGTTGGCTTAAAATTCAACATTCAAAAAACAAAGAATATGCCATCCAGTCCCATCATTTCATGGCAAATAGATGGAGAAGCAATGGAAACAGTGAGAGACTTTATTTTTGGGGGCTCCAAAATCAGTGTAGATGGTGACTGCAGCCATGAAATTAACAGACGATTGCTCCTTAGGAGAAAAGTTATGACCAACCTAGACAGCATATTAAAAAGGAGAGACATTATTTTGCCGACAAAGATCCATCTAGACAAAGCTATTGGTTTTCCAGTAGTCATATATGGATGTGAGAGTTGGACTATAAAGAAAGCTGAGTGCCTAATAATTGATGCTTTTGAACTGTGATGGTGGAGAAGACTCTTGAGAGTCATTTGGACTGTGAGAAGATCCAACCAGTCAATCCTAAAGGAAATAAGTCCTGAATATTCATTGGAAGGACTGATGCTGAATCTGAAACTCTAATACTTTGGTCACCTGATGCAAAGAGCTGACTCATCTGAAAAGACCCTGATCCTAGGAAGGACTTCAGGCAGGAGAAGGGGATGACAGAGAATGAGATGGTTGGATGGCATCACTGACTCAATGGACAAGCTCTGGGAGATGGTGAAGGACATGGAAGCCTGGCATGCTGCATTCCATGGGGTCCCAAAGAGTCGGACATGACTGAGCAACTGAACAGCACAATACTTTGATCCCTTTCTCTCTATGTTGTGTGTATCCCTCGTTTTTTGTTTTGCGTTTATCCTGAGGCTTACATAAAACATGGTAATGGATATAGCAGTCTATTTTAAGTAGATAACTTAATTTGGACTGTACACAAAACTCTACCCTTTTTCTGCTGCCCCACATTTTATTTTTTGATGTCACAAATTATATCTTTTTATATTGTGTATCTGTTAACAAATTGGAATAACTATAGCTATGTTTACTATTTTTTCCTTTAACTTTCGTTGTAGAGTTAAATGGTTGGCACAACACCATATCATAGTATTAGAGTATTCTTAATCTATACTATATACATCACCAATATGTTATATATTTTCATGTTTTTGTATTACTAATTAGGATCTTTTCATTTCAGGTTGAAGAACTCCTTTCAGCATTTCTTGTAAAGCATGTCTAGTGATGATCAACTCCCCCAGCTTTTGTTTTTGGGAAAGTGTTTATCTCACCTTTATTATGTTGCCTTCATTTCTCCATTTCTGGACAATTTTGCCAGGTAAAGTATTTGTGTTTGGCAGTTTTTTTTCTTTCAGCACTTTGCATTTGTCATCTTACTCTCTCCCATCCTCCAGGGTTTCTTTTGAGAAGTCCACTGATAACCTTATCAGGGTTCCCTTTTATGGGAGTGATTTTTTTCTTCTGGTTGCTTTAAAAATTCTCTTTGATTTTAGACAGTTTTATTATAGTGTGCTTTGGAGAAGGTTGTTTTGGATTGAAACTTGTGGGTGACCTGTTGACTTAGTGAGTTTAGATGTCTAAATCTCTCTTCAGGTTTAGAAAATTCTCAGACATTTTTTCTTTAAATAAACTTTCTACCCCTTTCTCCCTCTTTTCTCTTTCTGGGGCTTCAATTATACATAGATTGTTTCTCTTAATTGTGTGTCATTAGTCCCACAGGATTACTTCATTCCTTTTCATTCTTTTTTCTTTTTTCATTAGGTCATTTCAAATGATCTGTCTTTGGACTCATTGTTTCTTTCTTCTTATTTTGTTAAGTCTGTTTGTGAAGCTTTTATTAGCTTTTTCAATGTGGTCACTGTACTCTCCAGTTCCAAAATTTCCCTTTTGCTTTTCTGTTCATGTTTTCTATCTCTTTGTTGAACTTCTTGTTTTGTTCCTATATTATTTCCCTGACTTCAATAATTGTTAATCTGTGTTCTCTGATAGCTGCCTGAAAATTCTTTATAATAACTATTTTGAATTCTTTATCAGGTCATTCTTGGATCTCTATTTCTTTGGCATCATTTAATGAAAATCCGGGAGTTGGTGATGGACAGGGAGGCCTGGCATGCTGAGATTCATGGGGTCGCAAAGAGTCGAACACAACTGAACAACTGAACTGAACTGAACTGAATGAAAATTATTGTGTTCTTTAGTGGTATTATGTTTAGCTGATTCTTAATGAGGCCACTAGCCATGCATAGGTGTCTGTACATTTGAGGAAGAAGTCACTTCTTCCAGACTTTATGGACTGACTTCAGCAAGAAAAGACCTTCACTTGTGTGATGGGGCATGTTGGCACAGGATGTGACCCTAGGTCTAGTGGTTCAGGACACCCAAGTATGCAGGCATGTGGTGACTCTGGGTTCTGGGGAAGGGAATACTGTCTCAATGACTTGAACAGCTGGATTATAATATCAGTCATTATGTGGTCTTTGGTGAGCAATGTGGAGAATGTTCTACAGATGGAAAGGTTATTGGTTCTTCAGCCATGCTTCCAAGTCAAGTGACTAGGGATCAAAGCATACAGTGATGGTGGCTGAAGTCAAGGATATGTGGGTCTGGGGGCCAGCTGCAGGTTCCTGAGTAATGACAGGGGCTGCTTGCAGACACACACGTAGTGGTGGAGGCCAGGGCAAGCAGCAAGTGCCAGGGCCAGCTGGGCAAACTGACAGTTGTGGAACCCTGGCTGTCAGCATGTACTCCTGTGACTGTGGGGTCTTGCCATGGGTGCATGCATGGCAGTAAAGGTTGATGAAGAGAATCAGGCTAGAAGGTGGAAGTACACAGTTGGAGAAGCTAACCCCAAGCATGCACGTGGCAATGGGGGTTAGCCATAGAGGTCTAGGCTGGTGTTTGTACTCATGCAGCTACAGAGACAGGGTGTCAGTGCAGATCCCAGGCTCTGATAGGGAGGAAAGAAGGGCAGAGGAGAGATACTCAGGCATTTAGCATCTGTAAACATGAAAACCTGCAGGGCAAAACCAAGTGAAATCTGAAGATGTTCTGTTATGCTTGTGCTTGTTTCCTCAGTGGCCAAATCTGCTAGTGTCTTCTAGAGGACATCACTGGGAATCATGATCACTTGCACTGTGTGGCTGTTGCTGGTCACTTTACCCCTTTTCCTTATTCCTAGCCATATCTATATTCTCAGCTTTGCTGGTCTCTGGGTGGGCTGAAACTAAAGTGGATACTTCATGCGGTGCCTTGAAAGGCTGGGGAAACTGATGACTCACTGTGTTCTGTCTTTCCCAGTGAGGGGAATTCTTTCTAGCTGGGGAATTCCTTCCTGGCAAGGAGCAGTGCTAGCCCAGGGGAATGAGGGAGGCAAAATGGAGCTAATCTTCCTTTCCTTTTTGTGTGGCTGTACTCAGGGTTTTGTTCCACTATGTTGCTAAAATTTCTTAAGAGGACTTCTGAATTCTCCCAGAGCTAACTTTGTTCTGTGACCCTAGGACTAGTGGTTCAGGGCACCAAGTATGCATGCATGTGGTGGCTCTGGGTCCTGGGGAAGGGAATACTGTCTCAGTGACCTGGACAACTGGAGCATAGTATCAGTCATTATATGATCTTTGGTGAGCAATGTGGGGGATGTTCTACAGCTGCAAAGGTTATTGGCTCTTCAGCCATGCTTCAGATAGCTGTTTGATTGCTGATCTTTGTGAGGAGATGGATTCTGAAGTCTTATTCGTCATCTTGATGATGTCACTCCTCAGCATTGACATTTCATAGTGAATGTGATGGGGGAAGATTTCATGAAATTGAGTACAAAATATTTTGGATTGAAAACCAAAGCTATTTTGAGAGGTCTTGAGACTCCATCTTATTTCTACTTTAAAAGAACATTTTCTCTTCTAACTTTTGTGTCTGTTGGTAGATAGTGCTTGGAATTATTGCTTTAAGGAGTTTAGAATTTGAAGCAGTTGTAGGCAAATGATGTTTCTCGTAACTACCCACAAGGGATCTGATTTTCTAGTGAAATATTGCTTTGATTTATTAGTGTTCTTGTACAGGTGATTTCTACCCTTATCCAGAGGAAAAATTCCTGAAGAAGAGAGGTCTTACCTTCAATATCATTTCTCTACATATTTCTGACACATATTATTGCCACAGTGGATTCTTATAAATAGTTTTTGTTATCACATTTTGTCTCCAAGCTAACTGAAATCAGTGAGGAGAGTTATTCAGTTGCTAAATTTTAATAGTCTGATTAGGTTATCAGACTAAGAATTTGATTAGCAAAGTTTGAAAACTCATCATGGGTTGTTCTTGTGGGTTTTTTTTTTTTTTTCAATTGTGTATGGCAAATTTTATTTAAGGCATCACAGGGTCTCCTTGATAGCAGTTATGGTTACAGAAGTTCAGAATGAAAGATTTATATTAATAAAATTTTTTAACCCACTAAAAAATGAACCAGACAGAAAAATTGCTTATTGAGTTATAGCAAATGTCAGGTTTTTTTTTTTAACTAACGTTTTTTTAGTTACAAGAGACGCATGTATCTTATTTATAATATAGCTTCAAGATATTAAATATGCTGCCCAGAATATCTTCCAGTTGCTATGGGGAGTTCTGTTATTCATCAATGTAGGGTTTCCTACTTGGCAGCGTTATGTATTTATGATGGCATCTATGTTTGCTGGTTGTTGCATTTGCAGTGGAACTTGTATTTCAGCCAGTTGAAGAGGGAGGGAAAAAGAAAGCAAATTAAACTTGACTTCTTGGCAATGAAGTAGTAGCTTCTTGTTACTTGGACCCATATATTCCAAGAACACCAAATTTAACAGCAGTTATATGCCATAGTTACTCTACCTATAATTGACTCTATTTGCATTGTAATAAATTTGAATAATAATGTTAAAACAAAAAAGTTTAAAATATGATGTCTTATCAGTTGACATGTACTTTTCAATTAGAATTTTAATATGGGAAATTAGCAATTAGAATGATGCTTATTTTCTTCTGGTCAAAGAAAATTATCATCAGTATCATTTTGTAAGCTTTCTTTTTCTTAACAAGTGAAAACCTAAATCTGTGAATTAAAAAACATTTTCCCTCAACTTTTATGAGAGAAACAGTAGAAAACAAAAATAAACATTAATATCTAAGGTTTCTTTTTAAAAACAACTACTGCATTTTAAAGTCAGTATATACTTATATACTTATCCTAAAAGTATAAGTATCCTATAAGTATATATACTCATATACTTATCCAGTATATACTTATCCTAAAAGATGATGCTGTGAAAGTGATGCACTCAATATGCCAGCAAATTTGGAAAACTCAGCAGTGGCCACAGGACTGGAAAAGGTCAGTTTTCATTCCAATCCCAAAGAAAGGCAATGCCAAAGAATGCTCAAACTGCCACACAATTGCATTCATCTCACACGCTAGTAAAGTAATGCTTAAAATTCTCCAAGCCGGGCTTCAGCAATATGTGAACCGTGAACTCCCTGATGTTCAAGCTGGTTTTAGAAAAGGCAGAGGAACCAGAGATCAAATTGCCAACATCCACTGGATCATCGAAAAAGCAAGAGACTTCCAGAAAAACATCTATTTCTGCTTTATTGACTATGCCAAAGCCTTGGACTGTGTGGATCACAATAAACTGTAGAAAATTCTGAAAGAGATGGGAATACCAGACCACCTGACCTACCTCTTGAGAAATCTGTATGCAGGTCAGGAAGCAGCAGTTAGAACTGGACATGGAACAACAGACTGGTTCCAAATAGGAAAAGGAGTACGTCAAGGCTGTATATTGTCACCCTGCCTATTTAACTTATATGCAGAGTACATCATGAGAAATGCTGGTCTGGAAGAAGCACAAGCTGGGATCAAGACTGCCGGGAGAAATATCAATAACCTCAGATATGCAGATGACACCACCCTTATGACAGAAAGTGAAGAGGAGCTAAAAAGCCTCTTGATGAAAGTGAAAGAGGAGAGTGAAAAAGTTGGCTTAAAGCTCAACATTCAGAAAACTAAGATCATGGCATCTGGTCCCATCACTTCATGGGAAATAGATGGGGAAACAGTGGAAACAGTGTCAGACTTTATTTTCTTGGGCTCCAAAATCACTGCAGATGGTGACTACAGCCATGAAATTAAAAGACGCTTACTCCTTGGAAGAAAAGTTATGACCAACCTAGATAGCATACTCAAAAGCAGAGACATTACTTTGCCGACTAAGGTCCGTCTAGTCAAGGCTATGGTTTTTCCTGTGGTCATGTATGGATGTGAGAGTTGGACTGTGAAGAAGGCTGAGTGCCGAAGAATTGATGCGTTTGAACTGTGGTGTTGTAGAAGACTCTTGAGAGTCCCTTGGACTGCAAGGAGATTCAACCAGTCCATTCTGAAGGAGATCAACCCTGGGATTTCTTTGGAAGGAATGATGCTAAAGCTGAAGCTCCAGTACTTTGGCCACCTCATACGAAGAGTTGACTCATTGGAAAAGACTCTGATGCTGGGAGGTATTGGGGGCAGGAGGAGAAGGGGACGACAGAGGATGAGATGGCTGGATGGCATCACTGACTCGATGAATGTGAGTCTGCTGAGCTCCGGGAGTTGGTGATGGACAGGGAGGCCTGGCGTGCTGCGATTCATGGGGTCGCAAAGAGTTGGACAAGACTGAGTGACTGAAGTGAACTGAACTGAACTGAACTGATACTTATCCGAAGCCAATATTCTAAACCCATCTATATCTACTACATAGGCCTGTAATATTTGAAGTTCGTAAAGATTATCTTCAGATGTCCCAACACGTTCGTGTTTAATATTAAGATAGAAACACCTTCTGAATATTGTATGTTAATATAAAGAACCAAGAATTAACTCCTTATATTGACATATATAATTGTATTCATTATAATTTATAGATTTGTAGATTATGTTCATTTGAAGTAATTCTTTTTTTTTTTTTTTTTAGCACTAACAGTCCCTGAGGCATAGTTTAATTAAATGTCTACTAAGTTAACCTTTAACTTTATGTTTACCCCAGCCTTTAACTTTATGTTTATATTCCCTGGTTTCTGGAAACTTATGAAATGGATACATTGGTGATACCAGTATATATAAAACAAAAAGGAATATGGAGACAATAATATTTCGATCTTGCCTTCAAGGAACTTATAACTCAATTTGAAAGCCAATGAATAAGAATGAAAATGCTATCATGTAAACAGCAAATAACTGTCCAATAGAACAATGTGCGAGTAATTCTTATTGCCTAATGACTTAATATGTTAGTGCCCTACAGCTTCAGATAAAGATGTTACTGCAGATTGGAAGATTCTGTAAAAACTTCGGGCAAAGGGAAAGACTTGGTCTTGATACTGAAAAATGGGTAGTTTTAGATGGAGCATTGGGTAATAGGGGTAATAATTTATATATCAGTGTTAGAGAGGAGAAACCACCTTCTAGAGACACACTGATTAGGTCTATTTTGCTGCAATGAGATTTTAGAGAGGTGAGTATAGAGATAGAATGGTGGGAAGTATTAATATATTAGAACCAATATTTCTCTAGCTGTTTGCAATTTATAAGGAATTGCTATGTAATCCCCAGTCAATCTTTTAATACCTATGATGCAATATCTTCATTACTTCTACTTAAAAATAAATATAGAACTAAGGCAACTTATTGTTACAAAATAAAAACAAACAAAATATAAACATAAGCTTTGATGGTCTAAAGAGAAAAATCAACAAAAATTAGTGTAGGGTGGAGACTAGGTGCAAGGAAAAATGTGATAATCTATTTAATCTTTCATTGTAAAGAGACAGTAAAAAGGCAAAACACATAATTTTGAAAGTGACATCAAAGATTTTTATATTTTTTTTTCTTTAGAGAGATCTTTTTTTGTAGTAACCATATCTTTTGTGAAGGTGAAACTTTTATGAATTTCAGTATTGCCTTCCGTTAAAAAAATGTTAAATTTAATTTTAAATCGTGATTATCCCATTTTTCCTGAAATTATTTATATTTGCTCATCTGAAGTATTCTTTTGCAAACTGTACATATCTATGAAGTGAAGTGAAATTAAGTCGCTCAGTTGTGTCCGACTCTTTGTGACCCCATGGACTGTAGCCTATGAGGCTTCTCCATCCATGGGGTCTTCCAGGCAAGGGTACTGGAGTGGGTTGCCTATATGAATATTCAATCAAAGTTGGCAATGATTATTTTTGGGTGCTAGAATATAGGGAGATGTTTTAGTTTCTTCTTGGCACTTTTCAGTGTTCTTCCTGAACCAAATGTGCATCATTTTTTTTTTAAACATTAAAGCATTATTCTTAAAATTTAAAAATTTTCTTTGCAAGTTCTTTGAGGAATACACTTTGGGGCCACTGATATAGATAATTATTTCCTAACCTTTTCGGATGAATGATCTCTTTCACAATAGTATATGATTTTGAAAACTCAAGAATTGAAAAACTTGTTTGCTAATTTTTCTATGGCATGTAACAAAGTGATTTTGTGAAAAGTTTTCATAATTATTTTATTCTTGAGATGACTTGAGAAAATGTTGACCTATTAGTATATCTCCACAAATGTAGCATATGTTAGTTGTTTTTATTCCCAGTTAAAGCCGAATTGGATATAATCATCGCCATAATTTATTTTACTAGCAGTGCTTTTTCATGTATAAGAAACATGAATGTACTTTTAAAAAAATTATTTATTTTTTGGCTGTGCTGGATCTTCATTGCTGTGCATGGGCTTTCTCTAGTTGTGAGGAGCAGGGGCTATTCTCATTGCCGGGTAGGGGCTTCTCATTGCAGTGGCTTCTTTTGTTGCAAGGATGAGCTCTAGGTGCACAGGCTTTGTTGCAGCAGGCAGGCCTTGGAGTGCACGAGCTTCAGGTGTTGCAGCATGTAGGCTCTGTAGTTGCAGCTCACAGGCTCTAGAGCATGGGCTCAGTTGTGGTACATGGGCCTGGTTGCTCCATGGCATGAGGAATCCTCCTGGACCAGGGACGGAGTCCATGTCCCCTGCATTGGCAGGCGGATTCCCAACCACTGAACCACCAGTGAAGTCCCACGAATACACTTTTAAAGAATTTTGATCAGATGGATTGAACTAATGAATCCGAAGATGATTTTGAGGCAAATTTGTACATATATCATATTTGATCTCATTAATATGTATTTTAGTATTTCTTGTGTTATCTTTCTTCAACCGATGACTGATTATGAATATAAATTAGGTAATAAGGGAGCAAAAATTGATGATTTAAAACTAAGTAATGATTAATGCCTTCATGATGACCACAGTGCTCTACTGAGTTGTAAACTGACAGTATCTATATTTAGAGGCCCTTTCTCTGATTTCTGATAATCCCTGTGCATTTTTATAGCATTTGCACTCCCAGGCTCTCCAGATTTCATTTTTGATGGATATTTTTAAAAAGTTATTAGCATATTAAAAAGTAGATACTAAAACAGATAACATTGTTAACTTTAATGTCATGATTCCTTATTAAGTTCTTTGTGAACCCATGAAGATTACTATTTGGGAATGACCAAACAGAAATTGATATAGGCATAGGCGTCCATGTAATTCTTAAGGAAAAGAGAGAATTTAAAAAGAACAGAAGGCTAGGGACTGAAGTTTAAGGCTTACTAAAATTTGGGGTATGGAGAAGAAAAACTAGTAAAGGATGGAGAACTAAGGAAATACAACAATTACAGAGGAATAACCATTGAACGAATGATACTGCATACTATCTCATTTCATACAGTAATCCTAACTTAATTTAAATGAGAAAGTTACAACTCAGAAAGATAAATAATTTGCCCACAGTTAACCAGTAAATGGTAGAGCAATGTTGATTCAAAGCAAGATCGGTAATAAAGCTCATGCTTTTTCCTCTTCTGCATTCCATCTCTTTAGTTCAGAGATGTCAGAAGAGAATCAGAAGAGAATGGTATAATAAAAATTGAAAAAGGATTTTAATAAGAAATTGCTCTGCATTAGATGTGGCAGAGAGGTCAGGCAAAAAGAGATCTCAGAAAAGATGACTGGACTTGGCAGAGGCCTTGAAGGCCTGGGTCTAGCATCCAGAAGAGGCAAATTCTGTGAAATTGAGGGGACTTGTTTTCTGTGTCAACACAAGACTTTTATTTATGCTATTATTGTGGTATCTTTCTGACTTTTTCCTGGTATCCCTTAGGCTTCGGCTTCCCAGATGGTGCAAGTGGTAAAGAACCTGCCTGCCAATGCAGGAGACATAAGAGATGGGTTCAATCCTTGGGTTGGGAAGATGCCCTGGAGGAGGGCTTGGCAACCACTCTGGTATTCTAACCTGGAGAATCCCTTGGACAGAGGAACCTGGAAGGCTACAGTCCATGGGGTCACAGAGTCAGACATGACAGAAGCAACTTAGCACAGCATACAGCACATCCCTTAGGCCTAGCGTGGAATTTTGCCTACAGTAGGCACCAGGCTAAGATCTTGCAACTGCATGACTGATGTGGATTATAGGTCAAAAACAATCTGGTGGATATTGAAGATCCAAAGGGTGATGGCACTCCAAGGGGTGATCCACAAAAAGACTGATGATTTAAAGATGGTGGTAAATAAACATAATATGAATGTTGAAAAGCAAAAATAGGTGGTAAGGTATATGAATCATTGGAGCCCACCTCTGGAACATGAGAAGACTGTATTTCTTTACTCTGTCTCTTCCTATGGTAGCCATTGTGAGTCAGGTTACCAGCAAAACCCACAAGTTTAGATAAAGTTGGGAGATCACAGAAATTCTGGCATAAATTGACTTAAATTTTAAAGAATTTATTATATAAAAATGTACTAATGCTGATAAGTGTTTTTCAATAGGTAAAGAAAAAACATTTATACAAATAATACACATTTATGAATTTAAAAAATCAGTGAAAATTGGGCAAAGTACATGAACAGGTAATTTAAAGGAGATACTTGGAAAAATAAAATTCAATAGATATATACTGAATAAAAAGTAGGCTGTGGTAGAATTAGCTTTCCATCATAAGAAGGAGAAACAGCAAGTACCTTGATTAACGAGAGCTTTGTATGTCATACTTTGGAGCACAGAGGTAAACGTAGAAGGTGATGGAGTTGTTCAGTCACTAAGTCATATCCAACTCTGTGACCTCATGAGCTGCAGCACAGCAGGCTTCCCTGTCCTTCACTATCTCCAGGAGTTTGCTCAAACTCATGTCCATTGAGTCGGTGATGCCATCCAACTATCTCATCCTCTGTAATCCCCCTCTCCTCCTGCCTTCAGTCTTTCCCAGCATCAGGATCTTTTCCAAAGAGTAGGCTTTTTGCATCAGGTGGCCAAAATATTGGAGCTTTAGCTTCAGCATCAGTCCTTCTAGTGAATATTCAGAGTTGATTTCCTTTAGGATTGACTGGTTGGATCTGCTTGCAGTCCAAGGGACTCTGAAAAGTCTTCTCCAGCACCACAGTTTGAAGGCATCAATTCTTCAGCACTCAGCCTTGCTTTATTGTCCAGCTCTCATATCCATACATGACTACTGGAAAAACCATAGCTTTGACTATACAGACCTTTTTTGACAAAATAATTTCTCTGCTTTTTAATGCTGTCTAGGTTTGTCATAACTTCCTTCCAAGGAGGAAGCATCTTTTAATTTCATGGCTGCGGTCATCATCCACTGTGATTTTAGAGCCCAAGAAAATAGTCTGTCACTCTTTCCATTGTTTCTCCATTAGAAAATTGTTTCACCATTCCATTGTAAATGATGGGAGTCTACTAGAGTACTGTCCACATTGAAGTAACATTATTTATTGGCACTGTAGTTGTACTTGAAACAGGCTTGAGCTGGTGGAAAAAGGAGGTAGCCAGATTAGCTCAAGTAAGAAAAAATGAAACTATGGTGGGGATTAAAGAGATAAGAATGGTTTGCCTTGGAAATGAACAGAGATCATTCTGTCGTTTTTGATATTGCATCCAAGTACTGCATTTCAGACTCTTATTGACCATGATGGCTACTCCATTTCTTCTAAGGGATTCCTGCCCACAGTCATAGATATAATGGTCATCTGAGTTAATTCACCCATTCTAGTCCATTTTAGTTCGCTGATTCCTAAAATGTTGATGTTCACTCTTGCCATCTCCTGTTTGACCACTTCCAGTTTGCCTTGATTCATGGACCTAACATTCCAGGTTCCTATGCAATATTGCTCTTTACAGCATCGGACCTTGCTTCTATCACCAGTCACATCCACAACTGGGTGTTGTTTTTGCTTTGGCTCCATCCCTTCATTCTTTTTGGAGTTATTTCTCCATTGATCTCCAGTAGCATATTGGGCACTTACCGATCTGGGGAGTTCCTCTTTCAGTCCTATCATTTTGCCTTTTCATACTGTTCATGGAGTTCTCAAGGCAAGAATACTGAAGTGGTTCGCCATTCCCTTCTCCAGTGGACCACATTTAGTCAGACCTCTCCACCATGACACGTCTGTCTTGGGTGGCCCCACATGGCATGGCTTACTTTCATTGAGTTAGACAAGGCTGTGGTCCATGTGATCAGATTGGCTAGTTTTCTGTGATTATGGTTTCAATGTGTCTTCCCTCTTGCAACCCCTACCGTCTTGTTTGGGTTTCTCTTACCTTGGATGTGGGGTATCTTTTCATGGTTGCTCCAGCAAAGTGCAGCCACTGCTCCTTACCTTGGATGAGGGATGTCTCCTCAGGTAATCCAAGCCTATGCCCCAACCAGTAATGCTGAAGAAGCTGAAGTTGAACGGTTCTATGAAGACCTACAAGACCTTTTAGAAAGAACACCCCCAGGAAAGATGTCCTTTTCATTATAAGGGACTGGAATGCAAAAGTAGGAAGTCAAGAAACACCTGGAGTAACAGGCAAATTTGGCCTTGGAGTATGGAATGAAGCAGGGCAAAGGCTAATAGAGTTTTGCCAAGAGAGTGCACTGGTTATAGCAAACACCCACATTTGTATCTTTGACCACTTTCATTTAATTCCTTCTCCTATTGCTCTGGCAACCACAAATTTGACCTTTCTTTCTATGAGTTTGTTTTAAAGGTAGTAAGACTTGATGAAATGAATTTGGTAGAAGGTAGGGGGTAACAGGGAATCTAGGAAAAATACTCTTTTCTTAATAACGTGTGACTGACTACCTGGATGACACAGTATTTAATAGGAAATAAACATGGTATATAGCACATGTATTTATTATACATTTTTGAAATTGAGCTTGAAAAGCTGCTTTTAAATATATTTTTAAATGCATTTTTTATTAAAGACTTTTAAAAAATTTCTTAGAGCAGTTTTAGGTTTACAACAAAATTGAGAGGAAGGTGAAGAGTCTTCTCATATGCCACTTGGCCTCCCTCATCGTCCCTCATTCCTCACCAGGGTCGTATATGTATATATATGTATATGTGTGTGTGTGTATATATATATATATATATATGTATATATATGTATATATAAAATTTTTTGTTACTAATAACAAATCTACATTGACATAATCACCCAGAGTCCATAATTTATCTTAAGGTTCATTCTTGGTGTACATTCTGTGGGTTTGGATAAAAGTATTGTGACATATATCATCATTACAATATCATATAAAATGTTTTCTCAGCTGTAAAAATCCTCTGTGTTCTATTTATCATCCCCTTCCTCTAGCTCCTGGCACTCATTGATCTTTTGTCTCCATGGTTAAATTAGAGCTACTTGGAATTTTCAATTTTTGTGTTAATTAGTTGTATATGTAATACCATCCATTCCCCAAATTAGAATCACAAATAACATAAACCTTGGATAAAATTTTAAAGTTTCTTCTAAGACTGTGTGTTTATTAATAAAATCATATCAGAAATAGATATGGAAAGATATTTCCCTCAAGTGTGATTGAAAATAGTTGCTGTTAAGGTTCTAGCCATTAGATTTAGTTCTGGTTGATGTTTAAAATAAAAATTTTTTTATTAATGTCACATAAAGAACATATAGGGATCAGATGTCATTGAATATTTTGCTTTTGTATTAGAAAATGCATAGTATCTTTATTCTGTGTAGAATTTCATGTTAATCTTACAGAATAAAGAACTCATTTCATATATATAAAGTTTTATATAAAAAATCTAAAATTCATATTTTATGGCAAATGGAAACACTTTCAGTATGTAAAACATTTTGAAAAATTGATTTAACTTGAAAATATATAGAGGAATGTGTAGAGATTTCCCAAATGCTCCTTCCCCTCCTTCACTTCTCACCAGAATGACTTTATGAACAGTGTCTTCTACTTAGGTGTTGCCACTTACCCAAATCTGATAGAAAGGTAATTTATAGAAATTCTATTTGTGTACATTCAAATTTGACTTAATTTAGAATATTATGAAATAGAGGAAAGTGAATAAAAGAAGAAAAAGAACGCCAGTTTGTGGCACAAATAGAAATGATGACATTATATTACAAGATTAATAAATAGTTTCATTTAATTTTAGATTTTGCTACAACACTTAAAACATTTCCATGGCTCAAGGAAGTTATTAAATCTGGGTATCAGTGAAATGAATAAAATTATTAGCATGTAACAAAGCCATGAAATGGAATGCCATTTGGAGAACAGCAAGCTGATTATATGCCAAGAAGGGAAGAATTAGAAGCACAAATGTTTCAGCAGAATCTTTGTTTTTGAAACTGAATAGAAAGTAAATATATTACCATTTAATTGTTACCCTTATTAGACCTTAATTTCTAAAGAACAAATGACAAAAATAGAATCTGGATTTTTATACAGTGGAAATAAGAACTGTTGCTCCCTTTCCATTTTAAGTTTCAAATGTCTTCTCTCAACAATCTTGGATTGTTTCATTTTGCCTTCAAATTTCAAGTAGACTAGTCTAGACCAACAAATAGAAAGGAAGGTAAATTTGGAACAGACAAATGTCATTTAGGACCTGTTATCACCTTATATTTCAAAAATATTAATCTTCCACTTTTACATACGCCCAAAAGTTCATATTTTTGTTTCAAAATAGCAGGGCAGAAAGTTTTGTAGGTTAAGACTACAAAGTAAACAAAGCAAAAAACTCAATCAGGGATAACTTTACTTCCCAACATGGTAAAAATAAAGTATTGTTTTGTAACAAATTATACTGCTTACAGAAAAAATTCTGTACCACAAAGCTCTATCTTTTTAAATAATTTAAATTCTCAATGAATAAATATATTAGAAGGAAAGGCACTTAACAGTTCTAAAACCCTTGAAACCTGAGATAAGAGGTAGAACCTGATTGTGCCTGTGGTGAAGATGGCCTCCTGAGCTTATCAAGAGTTTTAAGTGTCACCGTATTTTCCTCTTCATAAATCTCTAAACATATCTCTCATTTGCCGCAGTGTTAGCTGAATGTTTACGATTATTTAGTTTCACTACTATGAACACAGTTTCTTCTTTGATGAATCAGTGATTACTTATACATCTTTAAACCTAAGAATTCTATTCTCTTGTCATTTGCTTGTCTGGCAGTTTTAGGCACAGTATGACTTAGTTAAAAGGTTACTAGCATTGTGACTTATTTGATTTTCATGAAATAAGACGGTCAGCTGGTGGAAGCCAATTCAGGCCACACATACTATATTTAAAACTCAAATGCTCAACCTGTATAGCTGTTCAGGAAGTTACCAAACAAGTCACACAGCCTACGTGCAACACATCGGATGTGTAAAATGGCCTAAACTTTCCAGATTTCCTGGCTTTTCCCCTCTTTTTAGAGTACACTAAAGCAGTTTCCTTCAGCATTGAACCATCTGACTAGCTCTCATAGTTTCTTTCTTCTTATGATTAAGGGGAAAATATCAGTTCAGAGAAAAAAAAAAGCTGTGGCTCAACCCAAAGCCTGTGCTATGGATAGAGCTTAGTGGTACTAAAATGCCCAAATCTTTGTTTGTGTGGATCTTTGGTGAGCAAAATAACAGGATGTAATTATGTTCAGAAAATTTAAAAATTGAAATATAATAAATTATCAATCTCTCTAATCTTTGAGTAATGCCCGAGTTCTTCCTTCTGCTTCATTTCTGTAACACCATAAATTTTGTTTATGTAATTCTAACTTTAATTTAAATAAATATATAAGTAATAATGTTTTCTTTGTAGAGTAACAGAAGTATATTCTCATTTCTTAGACAGTTAGCTAATGTTTCTATTGATAGAACTTAAAAGTTATTTCCTAATTCCACACTACTATTTTCTTTCTTTTTTAAAAAAAATTTAATTGAAGGATAATTCAGTTCAGTTCAATCATTCAGTCACGTCCAACTCTGCAATCCCATGGATTGCAGCACACCAGGCCTCCCTGTCCATCACTAACTCCTGCAGTTTACTCAAGACTCATGCCCATTGAGTGATAATTACTTTATAGAATTTTGTGGTTTTCTGCCATATATCAACAAGAATCAGCCATAGGTACACCCAGATCCCCTCCCTTCCATCTCCCTCCCCACCCCACCCTTCAGCCTGTCACAGAGACCCTGTTTGTGTTCCCTGAGTCACATAGCAAATTCCCATTGGCTATCTATTTTCCATATGGTATTGTAAGTTTCCATGTTACTCTCTCCATACATACATACTCTTACCTTCTCCCTCCTCCCTTCCCCACCGTGTTCATAGGTCTGTTCTCTATGTCTGTTTCTCCATTGCTGCCCTGAAAATAAACTCATCAGTGCCATCTTTTTAGATTCCATATATATGAATCAGCATATATTTATATTTCTCTTTCTGACTTACTTCAATCTGTATAATAGGCTCTAGGTTTGTCCACCTCATTAGAACTGACTCAAATGTGTTCCTTTTTATGGCTGAGTAGTATTCCATTGTATATATGTACCACAGCTTCTTCAGCCATTCATCTGTTAATGAACATCTAGGTTGCTTCCATGTTCTAGCTATTGTAAATAGTGTTGCAGTGAACATTGGAGTACATGTGTCTTTTTCAACTTTGGTTTCCTCAGGGAATATGCCTAGGAATGGGATTCCTGGGTCATATGGCAGTTTTATTCCTAGCTTTTTAAGGAATTTCCATACTCTCTTCCATTGTGGCTGTATCAGTTTACATTCCCACCAGCATTGCAATAGTGTTCCCTTTTCTCCACACCCTCTCCAGCATTTATTTTTTGCAGACTCTTTGATGACTGATAGGAGGTGTTATCTCATTGTAGTTTTGATTTGCATTTCTCTAATGGTGAGTGATGTTGAGCATCTTTTCATGTGCTTGTTAGCCATCTGAATGTCTTCTTTGAAGAAATGTCTTTTTAGGTCTTTTACTGACTTTTTGATTGGTTTCTTTGTTTTTCTGGTATTGAGTTGTATGAGCTGCTTGTATATTTTGGAAATTAATTCTTTGTCAGTTGTTTCCTTTGCTATTATTTTCTCCCATTCTGAGGGTTGTCTTTTCACCTTGTTTGTAGTTTCCTTTGCTGTTCAAAAGCTTTTAAGTTTAATTAGGTCCCACTTGTTTATTTTTGTTTTTATTTCCATTACTCTAGGATGTGAGTCATAGAAGATCTTGCTTTGATTTATGTCATTGAGTGTTCTGTCTATGTTTTCCTCTAACAGTTTTATAGTTTCTGGTCTTACATGTAGGCCTTTAATCCATTTTGAGTTTATCTTTGTGTGTGGCATTAGGAAGTGTTCTAATTTCATTCTTTAGCACATAGCGTCCAGTTTTCCAAGCACCGCTTATTGAAGAGGCTATCTTTGCCCAGTTGTATGTTCTTGCCTCCTTTCTCAAAAAGAAGGTAACCATAGGTGTGTGGGTTTATCTCTGGGTTCTCTATCTTGTTCTATTGGTCTATATTTCTGTTTAATGCCAGTACCCTACTGTCTTGATGAATGTAGCTTTGTAGTGTAATCTGAAGTCAGGAAAGTTGATTCCTCCAGCTCCATTGTTATTTCTCAAGACAGCTTCGGCTATTTGGGATCTTTTGTGTTTCTACATGAATTGTGAAATTTTTTGTTCAAGTTCTGTGAAAAATGCCATTGGTAATTTGATAAGGATCATATTGAATCTGTAGATTGTATTTGGTAGTATGGTCATTTTTACAATATTGATTATTCCTACCCAGGAACTGGAATATCTCTCTGTTTATGTCATCTTTGATTTCTTTCATCAGTGTCTTATAATTTTCTGTGCTACTGCTAAGTCGCTTCAGTCAGGTCTGACTCTGTGCAACCCCATAGACGGCAGCCCACCAGGCTCCCCCATCCCTGGGATTCTCCAGGCAAGAACACTGGAGTGGGTTGCCATTTCCTTCTCCAATGCATGAAGGTGAAAAGTCAAAGTGAAGTCGCTCAGTTGTGTCTGACTCCTAGTAACCCCATTGACTGCAGCCCACCAGGCTCCTCCATCCATGGGATTTTCCAGGCAAGAGTACTGGAGTGGGGTGCCATACAGGTCTTTTGTCTCCTTCAGTTCAGTTCAGTGACTCAGTCGTGTCTGACTCTTTGTGACCCCATGAATCACAGCACTCCAGGCTTCCCTGTCCATCACCAACTTCTGGAGTTTACTCAAGCTCATGTCCATCGAGTCGGTGATGCCATCCAGCCATCACATCCTCTCATCCCCTTCTCCTCCTGCCCCCAATCGCTCCCAGCATGAATCTTTTTCAATGAGTCAACTCTTCACATGAGCTGGCCAAAGTACTGAAGTTTCAGCCTCAGCATCAGTCCTTCCAATGAATACCCAGGACTGATCTCCTTTAGAATGGACTGGTTGAATCCCCTTGCAGTCCAAGGGACTCTCAAGAGTCTTCTCCAACACCACAGTTCAAAAGCATCAATTCTTCGGCACTCAGCCTTCTTCACAGTCCTACTCTTATATCCATACATGACCACTGGAAAAACCATAACCTTGACTAGATGGACCTTTGTTGGCAAAGTAATGTCTCTGATTTTTAATATGCTATCTAGGTTGGTCATAACTTTTCTTCCAAGGTGTAAGCATCTTTTAATTTCATGGCTGCAATCAACATCTGCAGTGATTTTGGAGCCCAAGAAAATAAAGTCTGACACTGTTTCTACTGTTTCCCCATCTATTTCCCATGAAGTGATGGGAGCAGATCCCATGATCTTCGTTTTCTGAATGTTGAGCTTTAAGCCAACTTTTTCACTCTTGTTTTTCACTTTCATCAAGAGGCTTTTTAGCTCCTCTTCACTTTCTGCCATAAGAGTGGTGTCATCTGCATATCTGAGGTTATTGATATTTCTCCCGGCAATCTTGTTTCCAGCTTGTGCTTCTTCCAGCCCAGCGTTTCTCATGATGTACTCTGCATATAAGTTAAATAAGCAGGGTGACAATATACAGCCTTGACATACTCCTTTTCCTATTTGGAACCAGTCTGTTGTTCCATGTCCAGTTCTAACTGTTGCTTCCTGACCTGCATATAGGTTTCTCAAGAGGCAGGTCAGGTGGTCTGGAATGCTCATCTGTTTCAGAATTTTCCACAGTTTATTGTGATCCACACAGTCCAAGGCTTTGGCATAGTCAATAAAGCAGAAATGGATGTTTTTCTGGAACTCTCTTACTTTTTTGATGATCCAGTGGATGTTGGCAATTTGGTCTCTGGTTTGTCTCCTTAGGTAGGTTTATTCCTAGATATTTTACTCCTTTTGTTGCAATGGTGAATAGGATTGATTCCTTAATTTCTCTTTCTTATTTTTTATTGTTAGTATAAAGGAACACAAGTGATTTCTGTGTATTAACTTTATATCCCACGACCTTGCTGAATTCACCAATTAGTTCTAATAATTTTCTGATAGTTTCTTTTGGGATTTCTATGTATAGTATCATGTCATCTGCAAAAGTCAGAGTTTTACTTCTTTTCCATTCTGGATTCCTTTTATTTCTTTTACTCCTCTAAGTGCCATAGCTAGGACTTCCAAAATCATGTTGAATAATAGTGGTGAGAGTGGACACCCTTGTCTTTTTCCTGATCTTAGAGGGAATGTTTTATTTTTTCACCATTGAAAATAGTATTTGCCTTTACTATGTTGAGATAGGTGCTGAATTTTGTCAATAGCTTTTTCTGCTTCTATTGAGATGATCATATGGTTTTTATATTTTAACTTGTTAATGTAGTGTATCATGTTGATTGACTTGCATATATTTTCAGTTTTGTTCAATAGCTCAGTCATGTGCGACTCTTTGTGACCCATGAACTGCAGCATGCCAGGCTTCCCTATCACCAGCTCCTGGAGCTTACTCAAACTCATGTCCATCAAGTCAGTGATGACATCCAACCATCTCATCCTCTGTCATCCCCTTTTCCTTCCACCTTCAGTCTTTCCCAGCATCAAAGTCTTTTCTAGTGAGTCAATTCTTTGCATCAGGTGGCCAAAGTATTGGAGTTTCAGTTTCAACATTAGTCCTTCCAATGCATATTCAGGATTGATTTCCTTTAGGATTGACTGGTTTGATCTCCCTGCTGTCCAAGGGACTCTCAAGGGTCTTTTCCAACACCACAGTTCAAAAGTATCAATTCTTTAGCACTCAGCTTTCTTTATGGTCCAACTTTCACATCTATACATGACTACTGGAAAAAGCATAGCTTTGACTATATGGACGATTGTTGGCAAAGTAATGTCTCTGCTTTTTAATATTCTTTCTAGGTTTGTCATAGCTTTTCTTCCAAGGAACAAGCATCTTTTAATTTCATGGCTGCAGTCACCATCTTCAGTGATTTTGGAGCCCAAGAAAATGAAGTCTGTCACTGTTTAAATTGTTTCTCTATCTATTTGCCATGAAGTGATGGGACTGGATCTTAGTTTCTACTAAGATCATCCCTAAATGTGACAATGATTAGACGTATTTATCAGTTAGCTAAATTAATGAACATATTTGTGACATGAAATTTTAGGTTCAGTTCAGTTCAGTTGCTCAGTCGTGTCTGACTCTTTGCGACCCCATGAATCGCAGCACTCCAGGCCTCCCTGTCCTTCACCATCTCCCGGAGTTCACTCAGACTCATGTCCATCGAGTCCGTGATGCCATCCAGCCATCTCATCCTTGGTCGTCCCCTTCTCCTCCTGTCCCCAATCCCTCCCAGCATCAGAGTCTTTTCCAATGAGTCAACTCTTTGCATGAGGTGGCCAAAGTACTGGAGCTTCAGCTTTAGCACCATTCCTTCCAAAGTAATCCCAGGGTTGATCTTCAGAATGGACTGGTTGGATCTCCTTGCAGTCCAAGGGACCCTCAAGAGTCTTCTCCAACACCACAGTTCAAACGCATCAATTCTTCAGCGCTCAGCCTTCTTCACAGTCCAACTCTCACATCCATACATGACCGCAGGAAAAACCATAGCCCTAACAAGACGGACCTTAGTCGGCAAAGTAATGTCTCTGCTTTTGAATATACTGTCTAGGTTGGTCATAACTTTTCTTCCAAGGAGTAAGCGTCTTTTAATTTCATGGCTGTTTCACCATGTGCAGTCATTTTGGAGCCAAAAAAATGAAGTCTGACACTGTTTCCCCTGTTTCCCCATCTATTTCCCATGAAGTGATGGGATGTGAAGTGATGCCATGATCTTCGTTTTCTGAATGTTGAGCTTTAAGCCAACTTTTTCACTCTCCTCTTTCACTTTCATTAAGAGGCTTTTAGTTCCTCTTCAATTTTAGGTTGGACATGCAAATTATTGATTTGATTTTGATTTTCTTGATTTATTAATGATTATATTTCAATATAGGGCCCTTACTTAGTGATGTTTAAGCTAATTCTTTACTGTGATACCCTATAGCTAAGAAAATCACCCAACCTTACTCTGCACCAAAAATAAGTCTTCTCCATATCCATGTTGCTAGATCTACTATCACACTCATGATGAATTACTTTTGCTTTTGGTAGCATAAAAAACCACAGCCTATTTTTCCTCTTGAGTGGCAGTTCTCTCCTCATTTTCTCTTTTTCTATTTTAATTCCCTTCCAGCTGCTTATCTCTTCTGATCTTTAACCTTTCCTTATTTATGGGAATCAGCAATGTGGTTTTTTGTCAGAAGTTAGTTCCTTTAGGGAAGTAACAGTCATTGAAAGAGTCACCTTTGACTATTAACATGTGTGTTTACTGATAAAGTCATTTATTATGATTAAATAAATACATTTGATTTCAAATAGATAAGACTTATTAGATAACTGTAAGTAGAACCTTAGTTTTTGAAATTGCTTCTTATGTATAGTACAACTTTAATTATATTAAAAAAAATAGCCTTCTAACAACATCTAAAAAAACACTGATAGGAATTAATAAAACATTTATACTTCAATGATTCCCTGATAGTCCTTTTGTTCTACACTAGATATAGCAACCCTTGGTTTATTAGAGGCCATTTACTAATTGTGTTTGTTGGCTTTTAGAAGCTTGAGACAGTGTACCTGTAAAAATATACTGCTATATTAGTAGTGTCAACTTTGTCTAACTACATGTACTGATTAAATCAGCTTAGCCTTTCACTGTAGCAAAGAAGCATAGTAATCAACACTAGAGAAATGCATTCTCTACATCACAAGTGTATAAGCAATGGAACGGGGTTAAAACAGTAGGTATTCTACAATGTGGAAAGCAAGAAAGTTGAGTTTACCATTAAAGGAAGGAAGATGGATACCTGGATATATATTTCTTGAAATTAGTTACTCTAAACTACCCTTTGAATAAATTTTTAAAAAGCTGGATAAAATAAACTTTTAGGTATATCTATCTATCTATATAGTTGTTTAATTGCTAAGTTGTGTCAGGCTCCTCTGTCCATAGGATTTCCCAAGTGAGAATACTGAAGTGGGTTGCAATTTTGTTCTCCAGGGGACCTTTTTGACCCAGAGATTGAACCTGCATCTCCTGCACTGGCAGGTGGATTCTTTACCACTGCACCACCAGGGAAGTATATATATATATATAATTATTTTTTGCATTGGTGAGTTGGAAAAACAGCAAAATCCCAAAATAGAGTAAACTAGGAAACTTAAAAGATAAGTGCCAAAGCTAGTTTTGTTCTGTTGAATCCTGAAATTTGGGTTTCAGGGTTTCCACTTGACAGCTACTTTGGCCGTGATGGATACTTGTTAAAACTGAGGATCCACCTATGGAAGGAAACCAAATAGGATATCCATACCCTACACAAAGCTGAAATGTATAGGAGTGAAATAAACGTGGAAACACCAAGGAAATTAGCCAGTAATGCTAGGTAAGTGAAGAATAAGTAAAAATTTTCTTGTGAATATGTAAGTACAACCTGGCCCCCCTGAAAAAAGCCTAAGTTTAGTGGAGAGTTTAGCTTAGAATATTTCCAGCTCATTGTGTCCCCAGATGATTGGCAGAAGGAAATAAAAATCTTTTGGAGGAATTCCAACTTAAGTTTAGGCCTCAGCTGCATTTCACTGATAGAATGCAAAGGAAAATGAATCCTCATGGTAAAAAATCATAAAGCGGGCAAGAAGACATCATAAATGAGAATCTGCTGAAAATAATAAAAACAATAGACCTGTCAAAAGTATAAACATTGGAGTTATCAAAGATAATGTATAATCATGATTGATATGATTAAAGAAATAGAAGCTTGAAAACAAGTAGATTTGAAAAATAAGTACAAATTCTAAAAAGTAATATAATAAAAACTCAGTGAAAAGATTAACCATTGTATTAGACATAGCAGAAGAGAGAATTGGTAAGGTAATTTCTGAAGAAATTATTTAAAATACTGTCCAGAGAGAAGTGTAAAACATAATAGAGAAATTGACAGCTATGGAGAGTGAAGGGAGAAGGTCTAATATACTTCTTTAGTTTATTTTTTATTTTTGGTTATGCTGGGCCTTTATTGCTGTGTGGGGGCTTTCTCTAGTTGTGGTGAGTGGGGGCTACTCTTCCCTGTGGTGCACGGGTTTATTGCAGTGACTTTTCTTGTTGTGGAACATGGGCTCCAGGTGCATGGACTTCAGAGGTTTGGCACATGAACTCAGTAGTTGCTGCTTGAGGGCTCTAGCGGTCAGGCTCAGTTGTGATGCACAAGCTTTAGTTGTTCCGTGGCATGTGGAATCTTCCTGGACCAGGGACTAAACCCATGTCCCCTGCACTGGGCAGGTGGGCTCTTATCCACTGTATCACATGGGAAGTCCTCTCAGTTCAGTTCAGTTCAGTTCAATGGCTCAGTCATGTCTTACTCTTTGTGACCTCATGAATCACAGCACTCCAGGCCTCCCTGTCCATCACCAACTCCCAGAGTTTACCCAAACTCCTGTCCATCGAGTCCATGATGCCATCCAGCCATCTCATCCTCTGTCGTCCCCTTCTCCTCCTGCCCCCAATACCTCCCAGTGTCAGGGTCTTTTCCAGTGAGTCAACTCTTCGCATGAGGTGGTTGACTCTTCCAATGAGTCAACTCTTTGCACTTCATATTGGAGTTTCAGCCTCAGCATCAGTCCTTCCAATGAACACCCAGAACTGATATCCTTTAGGATGGACTGATTGGCTCTCCTTGCAGTCCAAGGGACTCTCAAGAGTCTTCTCCAACACCACGGTTCAAAAGCATCAATTCTTTGGCATTCAGCTTTCCTCACAGTCCAACTCTCATACCCATACATGACCACTGGAAAAACCGTAGCCTTGACTAGATGGACCTTTGTTGGCAAAGTAATGTCTCTGCTTTTTAATATGCTGTCTAGGTTGGTCATAACTTTCCTTCCAAGGAGTAAGTGTCTTTTATCAGAGTTCTAGAAGGAGATTGTAGGGCTAGTGGGAAAATGAAGTGAAGTGAAATGAAAGTCACTCAGTCATGAACGACTCTGCAATGCCATGAACTGTAGCTTACCAGGCTCCTCTGTCCATGTAATTCTCCAGGCAAGAATACGGGAGTAGGTAGCCATTCCCTTCTCCAGGGATTTCTCCAAACCCAGGAATCAAACCCAAGTCTCCCACATTGCAGGCAGATTCTTTACCATCTGAGCCACCAGGGAAACCCAGTGGGAAAGAGAGTATTCAAAAAGAACTCCTTGGAGTTATTGAAAGATGGTAATCTTCAAATTGAGAAAAATAAATACCAAGATTAAATTAAGAATTAAATTAAGAATTTCTTTTCATCAAAAATCACCATAAAGAAAGTAGAAAGATAAGGTACTGGGAGAAGATTCTTGCAATCCATATAGCCAACAAAGGATAAGTATCTCTCCAGAATATATATATATATATATATATATATATAGATAGATAGATAGATAGTATCTCTCCAGAATATATTATATATATAACATGCATTATTATAATTATATACATTGTATATAATTGCATATGTAATGAAATTTTAATGTTATATATAGTATCTCTCCAGAAAATATTATGTATATAACATGCATTATTATAATTATATACATTGTATATAATTGCATATGTAATGAAATTTTAATGTTATATGTTTATATATATTTATATATAATACAGAATAATATATGTTATTGTGAATGATTAAGAAGACTGCACAGAACAGTTCTTTCTTTAACTCAGGTTTTAAAATTCCAAATTATCTTAAACATGCCTCTGAATTATCCTAAACACCCCCTCTGCATATCTATATCAAACATCTCCAAGTCCTTGTGCTTCTATGTTTAAACTCTCTTTAAACTGTCTCCTTTCCTTCTGGTTTCATTGACAATAGCTTGATTCAAGATTTAACTATATTTTCTTTAACCTAGGCGAATAGATTTCCAACTGATTTCCCTCTTTCCCTTTAATCATTTCTTTTACAATGCCAACAAAATGTTTCTTAGTACATTTAGGAAAAGTTTTGTTATTCTTCCGCTTAAACATTCACCATGCTGTATAAGTCATGGTTGTTCATTTTCATTTTTATCAAATTATACATGTATATACCTTAAAGAGTCAAATAGTTCTATTAGGTCACTTCATCCTTTTAACTTCTTCCCATTTAACTTTTATCATTATACTGATATCATTTTTAAGTTTATATTATTTCTTCTTGATATTTCAATTTTGAGCATTGACTTTCCATTACAAAATATGAGGATTTAGGTCTCATTCTCCATCTCTGCCGCATATCAAAACTGAGAGAAGACCTAAGTTGTCCCTGAGGCAGGATATTTAGAGAAGAGGAAAGGCATCCCAAACTCCTCAAATAGTAGGCCTTCCCACATGCCTATCTCTCTGACATAGTTAACGTGTCAATTTTGATCATAATAATATTTAGTATTTAATATAATTTTGACTATGTAAATACTATTATAGCTGGTCCAAATACTAAATTAGATTGATTTTGCTTTCCTGGAAAAATTTTTGTGTTCTTCATCTTGTTCTTTTATCTTCTTGCAATTATCATGCATTTGATTAGTTCCATCATCCTGAAGAAATCGTCCTTAGAATGTAAATTCCTGGCATAGAACTTTTCATATGGTGGGTTATCAATAAACATTTATTGATCAATTAACTGAAATGCTACCTACTGAGCTACATAAAGAAATTTCTACAGTTTGTTTCTATTAGCCTTTGCCCTGCTTCATTCTGTACTCCAAGGCCGAATTTACCTGTTACTTCAAGTGTTTCTTGACTTCCTACTTTTGCATTCCAGTCCCCTATCATGAAAAGGACATCTTTTTTGGGCATTAGTTCTAAAAGGTTTTGTAGGTCTTCATAGAACTGTTCAACTTCAGCTTCTTCAGCATTACTGGTTGGGGCATAGACTTGGATTACCGTGTTATTGAATGATTTGCCTTGGAAATGAACAGAGATCATTCTGTCGTTTTTGAAATTGCATCCAAGTACTGCATTTCAGACTCTTTTGTTGACTATGATGGCTACTCCATTTCTTCTAAGGGATTCCTGCCCGACAGTCGTAGATATAATGGTCATCTGAGTTAAATTCACCCATTCCAGTCCATCTTAGTTCATTGATGGCTAGAATGTCGATGTTCACTCTTGTCATCTCCTGTTTGACCACTTCCAATTTGCCTTGACTCATGGACCTAACATTCCAGGTTCCTATGCAGTATTGCTCTTTACAGCATCAGACCTTACTTCTATCACCAGTCCATTCACAACTAGGTGTTGTTTTTGCTTTGGCTCCATCCCTTCATTCTTTTTGGAGTTATTTCTCCATCGATCTCCAGTAGCATATTGGGCACCTACCGACCTGGGGAGTTCATCTTTCAGTGTCCCATCTTTTTGCCTTTTCTTACTGTTCATGGGGTTCTCAAGGCAAGAATACTTAAGTGGTTGGCCATTCCCTTCTCCAGTGGACCACATTCTGTCAGACCCCTCCACCATGACCAGTCCATCTTGGATGGCCCCATATGACATGGGTTAGTTTCATTGAATTAGACAAGGCTGTGGTCCATGTGATCATATTGTCTGTGATTGTAGTTTCAGTCTGTCTGCCCTCTATCCCCTCTCTCATTTCCTACCATTTTACTTGGTTTTCACTTACCTTGGACGTGAGGTCTTTCTTCATGGCTGCTCCAGCAAAGCGAAGTTGTTCAATTAGAGATGTGTCTATTACATTAGACTTTTTGGAGATTTCAAGTAAAAAATGACCATCATTGCACAAAGAGCTAAACTAAATCTCTCCCTTTCCTAGTTAGGTTATTTTCTTTGTTTGTTTGTTTAAACTTCAAGTATAGCTTGGGAAAATATGAGGAAATTATTTTTAAATTATTAAACATTGGTATGTATTTTAAAATGTGTAATAATTGCTTTAAGTGTGGATTCTTTTCAGTTCAGTTCAGTTGCTCAGTTGTGTCCAACTCTTTGCAATCCATGGACTGCAGCATGCCAGGCCTCCCTGTCCATCACCAACTCCTGGAGCTTGCTCAAACTCATGTCCATCAAGTCGGTAATGCCATCCAACAATATCATCCTCCCACATCCCCTTCTCCTCCTATCTTCAGTCTTTCCCAGCACCAGGGTCTTTTCAAATGAGTCAGTTCTCATCAGGTAGCCAAAGTATTGGAGCTTCAGCTTCAGCATCAGTCCTTCCAATGCATATTCAGGATTGATTTCCTTTAAGATTGACTGGTTTGATCTCCTTGCTGTCCAGTGGACTCTAAATTGTCTTCCAACACCACAGTTCAAAAGCATCAATTCTTCGGTCTCAGCCTTCTTTATGGTCCAACTCTCACATCCATACATGACTACTAGAAAAACATATCTTTGACTAGATGGACCTTTGTTGGTAAAGTAGTACTCTGCTTTTTAATATTCTTTTTAGATTTGTCATAGCTTTTCCTACAAGGAGCAAGTGTCTTTTAATTTCATGTCTATAGTCACTATCTTCAGTGATTTTGGAGCCCAAGAAAATAAAGTCTGTAACTGTTTCTATTGTTTCCCTATCTATTTGCTATGAAGTATTGGGACTGGATGCCATGATCTTTGTTTTCTGAATGTTGAGTTTTAAGCCAACTTTTTCACTCCCCTCTTTCACTTTTTAAAAAATTTATTTAATTGGAGGCTAATTACTTTACAATATTGTATTGGTTCTGCCACACATCAACATGAATCTGCCACGGGTGTACATGTGTTCCCCATCCTGAACTCCCCTCCCACCACCCTCCCTGTACCATCCCTCCAGGTCATCCCAGTGCACCAGCCCCGAGGATCCTGTATTGAACCTGGATGGGTGATTCATTTCTTATATGGTATTATACATGTTTCCATGCCATTTCCCCAAATCATCCCACCCTCTCCCTTTCCCACAGAGTCCAAAAGACTGTTCCATATATCTGTGTCTTTTGCTGTCTCGCATACAGGGTTATCATTACCATGCAACTCCTCCAGCTCAATTCCAGAAAAATAAACGACCCAATCAAAAAATGGGCCAAAGAACTAAACAGACATTTCTCCAAAGAAGACATACAGATGGCTAACAAACACATGAAAAGATGCTCAACATCACTCATTATCAGAGAAATGCAAATCAAAACCACAATGAGGTACCATTTCACGCCAGTCAGAGTGGCTGTGATCCAAAAGTCTGTAAGCAATAAATGCTGGAGAGGGGGTGGAGAAATGGGAACCCTCTTGCACTGTTGGTGGGAATGCAAACTAGTACAGCCACTATGGAGAACAGTGTGGAGATTCCTTAAAAACTGGAAATAGTACTGCCTTATGACTCAGCAATCCCATGCTGGGCATACACACCTAGGAAACAAGAATTGAAAGAGACACGTGTACCCCAATGTTCATCACAGCACTTGCCAGGGTCCAGCCCCGGTGGATCCAGGGTAATTTGAAGCGGGGATGGAGTCGGCATCTGAGGAATTAATTGCTTAATTAAAGATATGGAGGGAGATTAGAAAGAAATAGTGTAGTAGGAAAATAAGTGGAGAAAAGATGCTGAATAACTTGGTTTACGCAGAAAACCAATAAAACTCCAAGACAAGGAGTTTGCACCACCTACGTAGGCCACCAGTGCCTGCTTGAATAGCAGAGGGTGCCCTGCCCTGGGTAGGGGTAGGTGGGTCTTAGAAGCCTGGGCAAGTAAGTAGGCATGGCGAGCCTCCACGCTCCAGGTGGGAATTCAGCCAGAAAAGAAGAGAATGAGAAAAGACCACATGTGGGAAACCAGTCTTTCCAGGAACTGGTCCGTTTCTTTATTTTCCAGGCCCACTTTAATACTTTTAGTTGTACATAGGGATAAATGTAAGAAACAGAGTCACGCAGGGTCAGCTGCTCCAACCCTTATTAGCATATCTTTGTTCTTACAAGGGTCTTACATTTGTTCACAATATCTTCTGGTCTGGGGACCGAGTAACATTTTATGGCCCCACCTTTCTTTCTATTGATAAAGGTTAATCAGAAAACTTGTTTCCCCTTAAGATCTATTTAGTCTTAAGATAGTGATAAAGTTACATTTTTACATAGCAAGGATACAGTGATGTATAACAGAGAAAGGAGTACAATGATCTATAACAAAAGAGAAAATCCATTAACTCAAAAAGTCTAGTATTGCTAACATCAAAACTACCATATTTCTTTTTCTACATTCCAATTACATAAATCAACATACTCCCAGGTACCTAAGGATATGGAGGCCTGGCAGCAATCATTAACTCAGCAATGAAACCCCTCACCAACATAATTTCTAACTAACTCGCTAATACTATACTAATAATTTTCTAACTTCTCAAAAGAATCTGTTTCTAGAAAGTTTAAAGCATCTCATGCTTCTCTGGGTTGTGGCCAGATAATCCTGTCAGGCAGGCTAGAGAGCCATCAGAGGAGTTTTTGGACTGAAACACCCTTGCCATGCCCAGGAGATTTATTAACTGGAGTCCTAAGTTAACTCCTTTACAGAGAGAGGTGGTGGGGGATAGCCCCACCCTGTAATGTCAGAAGTATAAATGAAAGGCATAATGCAGTAAGGCAGGCAGACTCTGGTTTTGGGGGCAGATGAATGAGCAGATCCATCGAGGCTCCCTTAAGGCCGGACTTGCCTTTGCCTGTCAGGCCCCTAAACCTCATGACCTTTGCAACGGGCAGGACTGCAGGTGCTGGCTCCTGCCAACTCTGTTTATAATAGCCAGGACATGGAAACAGCTTAGATGTCCATCAGCAGATGAATGGATATGAAAGCTGTGGTACATATACACAATGGAGTATTACTCAGCCATTAAAAAGAATACATTTGAATCAGTTCTAATGAGGTGGATGAAACTGGAGCTGATTATACAGAGTGAAGTAAGCCAGAATGAAAAACACCAATACAGTATACTAACACATATATATGGAATTTAGAAAGATGGTAATAATAACCCTGTATGCGAGACAGCAAAAGAGACACAGATGTATAGAACAGTCTCCTCTTTCACTGTCATCAAGAGGCTCTTTAGTTCCTCTTCACTTTCTGCCGTAAGGGTGATATCATCTGCATATCTGAGGTTATTGATATTTCTCCCTGCAATCTTGATTCCAGCTTATGTTTCATCCAGCCCAGCATTTCGCATGATGCACTCTGCATATAAGTTAAATGAGCAGGATGACAATATACAGCCTTGACCTACTCCTTTCCCAATTTGAAACCAGTCTGTTGTTCCATGTCTGGTTCTAACTTGCTTCTTGATCTGCATACAGTTTTCCTAGGAGGTGGGTAAGGTGGTCTGGTATATTCTTTTAGAAGAAATAGCACATCAATGGTGAATTTCTATTATTTCAAAATGATTTATTTTTAAACTATTAATTGTAATTAATTAAGAAGGTGAAAAGAAATTCTGCTAAAAGGTAGAACTTCAACAGATGAGTGAAAACATCAGAAGAAACTCTAGAAGACATTTCTGTGTGCTTATAAATACCTGTTGAATGTGCTCTTTGGGATATACTGCTGACATCCCAGCTTACACTCAAGTTGCCCCAATAATATCCATTATTCTTTTTTCTTATGTCTTTCTTATTCACTTTTTTAAGTTAATTTATTTATTATCTTTTTAGTCACTAGAATATAAACTTTGAAATCCTTCCTCCTCTTCATGGTCACCAAGTTCTGTGGTTCGACTTCTGAAATCCCTCTTGAATCTCTCTTCTCCATTCACTTTTCATTTCCTTGATTGATCTTTAGAAAGTCACTGCATTATGCTTCCAACTGGTCTTCCAGTCTCTCTAGCATCCCTTGATACCTTAGGAATTTTTTATTATTTTGCATTTGTAGTTTTTTGTGGAATTCAGTCTAACTTTCTCGATAGGACCATTCAGGTCCTTTCTTGCATCAGTATTGTTATTGTTGGTGAATAAAGGTAGAACTTTGAGATTCACACAGACTTGAGTGGAGATTCCATCTTTACCACTTCACATGTGATTTCCTCAGGCAAGTTTCCTGACTTAACTAAGAATAGTTTCCATGTCAATATATTGATAATGATAAGAATAATGGTTTTAAACTCTTAGAATTTTTGTGAGGGTTTAATTAGCTATAACTTATTTGAAACACTCAGTGTATGGTAAGCATTCAATATATTATTTTTCATTTTTATTTGCCTTCGTTTCAGCCACCATGCCTATTACTTACTATGTTGTGAGTTTTCAGATTCCATCTATCTGCTTGTTTTCCTTTCTCTACCTAATGAACTCCTACTTGTTCTTTATTATTTTCAGTTTTTTTAGATGAGCAGTCACCATTCAAAACCCTGTTAAAATGCCACTTCTTTTGTGAACTGCATTAATCACTTTTCTGAGAACCACATCGCATATTCATACTAATACTTGGATTTATAATAGTATATCATAACTATATTTTGACAGGATTTTTCCTTATATATTTGAAAATCTTCAAAGGTAGCGATCATATCCAATTCATCTCTGTATCCAGGTGCTTAGCATAGTGTTGAATGCAAGAAAACATGAACATTTCAACTTCTATCTTGTTTTTATTGGCTAGGCTGGGAAAGATTGAAGGCAGGAAGAGAAACAGACGGATGACAGATGAGATGGTTGGATGGTATCACCGACTTGATGGACATGAGTTTGAGCAAGCTCCAGGAGTTAGTGGTAGACAGGGAAGGCTGGTGTGCTGCAGTCCATGGGGTCACAAAGAGTGGGGCATGACTGAGCAACTGAACTGAACTGAGGCTGGGTTACAGTGCTAGGACTCTTTGTTATGGAATGAGGGCTTTTGAGTGGGGTGTGGTCTTAGTTGCCCCAAGCCATGTGAGATCTTAGTTCCCTGACCAGATACAGTTCCTTAGAAGCTGTATCTGCTCATTGGAAGGCAGATTCTTAACCACTGGATCACAAGGGAAATACTTATATCCTGGTTTTAAGCTCATTTTTCTTGAACTAGTTACCTCAAAATATAGCTGAAGATCATTCCCAAAGGTAATTTTAAAATAGTAAATTAAAAATACTTATTACTAATTTAACAGTGCTGCAGAAAGTCTGGAAGATAAAGTAAAAAGTCACACATGATCATGTTGTTGTCATGTGGTTTCTGTTATTATTTTGGTGCTTTTACTTCTGATTTTTTAAGATAAACATTATTTGCATAGTTTTAATTGTAGTATACATTCAGTATTTTTGTTCTACTTTTTTTAAAAAATATATGTTCTAGGTACTTCATATGCTAATAGAACATATATAATGATTAAAAAACTACTTAATTCTTCAAGTGAATATTTAATTATTTATTATATATTTCTGTCTACCCTTTCTCTCCCTTCTGACTTTTATAAATTATGCTCTAGTAGACAGTTGCATGACAGTGCCTTTTATATATGTTGGATTAATTTCTTGATATACATTCCCAAAAGAAAATTAATGCTTTAATTATAAATCATTTTAGTAATATACTGTGCTTAGATTATAACTACAGGCCCATAGTAAACTAGAAAATGCTACGTGGAAGATTAAGGAAGGGAGAAGAGGTAAGTATCTTTTCAATAAAATTATATATTCTTTAAGGAGAGTTACTTAGTTTTAGAGTTTTTGCTTCTTCTTTGTATGAGGAAACAGTATTCATTTATTAAATATTTATTGAGCACTTATTTACTGAGTACCCTTAGCAGAGGATATACAAAAACATAATGCCTGCCCTCAAAAAGCTTACAGTTGATTGGAAGAGACAGACATATAAACAGGTAATTAGAATAGACAGAAATAAGGACTATAATGGGTGTAAATATATCTAGATATTGAAGGATACACAGAAAGGACAGCTCAAGCCATATTGGAAAGTTAGGAGAATTCTTTCAAGAAAGTTCTGTGCCAGTTACTAGAAATATAATCTTGAAGCTCAAGAATATGCTGATCTAGAGAGACAGACTGATATATATTTTAAAATAGCTATAGTAGATTAAAATTCCAAATGAAGATTTCACATGAAATATTTGGAAACTTAAAAACAATTTTTTAATTGGAAGGTAATTTCTTTCCAGTGTTGTGTTGATTTCTGCCATTGTTGTTCAGTAACCAAGTGGTGTCTGACTCTTTGAGACCCCATGGACTGCAGCATGCCAGTCTTCCCTGTCCTTCACTATCTCCCTGAGTTTGTTCAGATTCATGTCCATCAAGTCAGTGATGTCATCCAACCGTCTTATCCTCTGTTGCCCCCTTCTCTGCGTGCCCTCAATCTTTCCCAGCATCAGGGTCTTTTCCATTGAATCAGCTCTTCACATCAGGTGGCCAAAGTATTGCAAGTCAGCTACAGCATCAATCCTTCCAATGAATATTCAGGACTGATTTCCTTTAGGATTGACTGGTTTGATCTCCTTACTGTCCAGTGGACTCTCAGAGTCTCCTCAGCACTACAGGTCAAAAGCATCAATTCTTCAGGGCTCAGCCTTCTTTGGTCCTGGAAAAATCACAGATTTGACTGTATGAACATTGATAAAATGATGTCTCTGCTTTCTAATATGCTGCCTAGGTTTGTCATAGCTTTTCTTCCAAGGAGCAAGCATCTTTTAATTTCTTGGCTGCAGTCAGTGTCTGCAGTGATTTTGAATGTTTTTTATTTTTTAATTTTTAATCAGACAATAATTGCCTTGCAATGTTGTGTTGGCTTTTGCCATACAACAACACAAATCAGTCATAACTATATATATATATATACACACACACATAGTATATTGACTCGCCTCCAATCTTACCCCTCTCGGTCATCACAGAGTGCTGAGCTGTGAGACAGTGGGATGAATTGAGAAAATAGGATTGACATATATACACTACCATATGTAAAATAGATAGCTAGTGGGGAGCTGCTGTATAATACTGGAAGTCTGTTTTATGACTCAAAGAGAATATCAGTGAAGTGAGATGTTGACTCAGGAAGAGCGGTTTGTGAGTTGCGTACAGAGTGAGCAAGAATGGGAGAAGACACAAGCCACACCCTCTTCTCCACATCCTATCTGCAGTCAAGTCTACACTGGGGAGAAGGGCAAAGGTTCTTACCTTTGAATGAAGACATGAGGTAGTGAATATTTTGGACTGGCTCTTTTAATTTTTAAATCAAAATTGCATTTTTGTGCCCTAAGTAAGCATCTCTTCCCAAAATAGATTAGAATAAATAAAAATGAAGGGATTACGCAAATTTTTATCCAGATAATGGCAGTATTTTGGAAATAGCCAAGGGCATGGATGAGGTGGGCAAGCTCTCTGGAGGTATGAACAGTTATCAGAATGCCTCTCTCTCCACCCTCCTAATAGTTTTTTGATGATAAATGACTGGACCAGGATGCTTTGTCTGTCGGAGGCTCCTGGACTGTGGCAACCACAAAATCAGGATGACACATAGTCTGTGCTCCTCCAAACATTTTGTCCTTATTGATATGCTTTTACTAGGGGGGAGACTGAGTTGCTTTTCAGTAGCCTCTGTTAATGTTCTTAATAATTTATAATTATATATACTGACTCATTGGAAAAGACCCTGATGCTGGGAAAGACTGAAGGCAGGAGAAAGGGACAACAGAGGATGAGATGGTTGATGGCATCACCAGCTCGATGGACTTGAGTTTGAGCAAGCTCCGGGAGTTGGTGATGGACAAGGAAACCTGGCATGCTGTAGCCCATGGGGTCGCAAAGAGTCAGACACGACTGAGAGACTGAACTGAACTGAGTGGTGATATTACTCCAAACTGAATAAAAAAAATAATGCAAGATTCTTTTTGATGCTGTACCATTAGTCTTTCATAGTCATCTCTACCAGTTGCATTGCAGTGGTTTTATACAGTCTCAATCTCCTAGATGGTCAAAGGCATGACAAAAGTCATAATATGGTACTTAGTCTTTAATGTGTTAGAGCCAGCTAATTACTCCAAATACATCTCTTCATTCTTTTGGTAAGAGAACCCCAGGACTTTTAGGAGGTCACAAAACTGCCTAGTTAGAGACTACATTTCCATCTTCCCTCACAACTAAATGTGTCCATGTGACTACATTTTGACCACTGATGTATGAGAACGATTTATGCAAGTCTGGGCAACTCCCTTAAAAAAGGAAGATGATGGCCTTCATTCTATATTTTTTATATTATATTTTCTAGCGAGCTAAATCATTATCCCCAAGAGACTATTCTGCACTGCACAGGGGAAAGGACAGCTAAGATGAGTGATTTTTTGGCTTGTGCTAATCATATTCACTTGGTGATATTTACAGTCTTACTGCTCACTCCTCCTTTGAGTGGCATTTCAAAAGTTTGAGGTATCTACAAATATCCTTTGCCTATAACAGATGCTCTGAACATGTCTTCTTTGCCTCTTATGGATTTTCAGCAGAGATATTCAATGCATAAGCTGAGGATCTGGCAAATTCCACTTTGAGGAGTAGAAACATTCATCACAGCCCAAATAGATTGCTTTTTAGCCCACTTTAGAAAAAAATTGATAGATGTACAGATAAAGCAAGTATAGATATTAAGAAGGGTTTTTTTCTCTTTTTCAAACATCTATATTTAAGGCAACATTAGCTAAATCACCTGACTATCCTATCATTAGGTCTAAAATGCTAGCCAATGGAAACTGATTTTTATAATGATAATCTTGAAATGTTTAAAAAAAAAAAGCGCTTTCCAAATCATTAAGGAAACATCCGTCATCAAATATTTCTTGATGATCTACTATGTCCCAACAATCAAGTGTGCTTAATACTGTTAGCTCTGTTTTAGAGATGAGGAAACTCAAGCACAGTTTCAAGAACCTGCTTAAGGTCACACAGAGAAAATGCTGAAAGAAGTAACACCAAAGCTCACAGTAGTTTACCTTTCCTGAGAGTTGATCTGCAGTGATTTTAGATGGTTTATTTTTTTAAATTTTTAATCAGAAGATAATTGCCTTGCAATGTTGTATTGGTTTCTGCCATACAACAGCACAAATCAGTGTTGGATGGGCAAGTAAGACTAACACATGAAAAAAATAGAGAATAATTAAACTGAGAACCATATGGTCAAAACTGGGTATAATATTCAGAGTATCTAGTTTAGTGAAGATTATAACAATTAGGCTTCAAGTAGGATGTTACACTTGAGCTATGTCTTGTGGATGAAATAGAACTTGCATAGGCAGAGTGGAAAAATCAAGAGAGTTCCAGAAAAACATCTATTTCTGCTTTATTGACTATGCCAAAGCCTTTGACTGTGTGGATCACAATAAACTGTGGAAAATTCTGAAAGAGATTAGAATACCAGACTACCTGACCTGCCTCTTGAGAAATCTGTATGCAGGTCAGGAAGCAACAGTTAGAACTGGACATGGAACAACAGACTGATTCCAAATAGGAAAAGGAGTACATCAAGGCTGTATATTGTCACCCTGCTTATTTAAGTTATATGCAGAGTACATCATGAGAAACGCTGGCTGGATGAAGCACAAGCTGGAATCAAGATTTCCTGGAGAAATATCAGTAAGCTCAGATATGCAGATGACACCACCCTTATGGCAGAAAGCAAAGAGGAACTAAAGAGCCTCTTGATGAAAGTGAAAGAAGAGAGTGAAAAAGTGTTTAAAACTCAACATTCAAAATACTAAGATCATGGCTTCTGGTCCCATCACTTCATGGGAAATAGATGGAGAAACAGTGGAAACAGTGTCAGACTTTATTTTTCTGGGCTCCAAAATCACTTCAGATGGTGACCGTAGCCATGAAATTAAAAGATGCTTACTCCTTGGAAGAAAAGTTATGACCAACCTAGATAGTATATTCAAAAGCAGAGACATTACTTTGCCAACAAAGGTCCGTCTAGTCAAGGCTATGGTTTTTCCAGTGGTCATGTATGGATGTGGGAGTTGGACTGTGAAGAAAGCTGAGTGCTGAAGAATTGATGTTTTTGAACTGTGGTGTTGGAGAAGACTCTTGAGAGTCCCTTGGACTACAAGGAGATCCAACCAGTCCATTCTAAAGGAAATCAGTCCTGGGTGTTCATTGGAAGGACTGATGCTGAGGCTGAAACTCCAATACTTTGGCCACCTCATGTGAAGAGTTGATTCATTGGAAAAGACTCTGATGCTGGGAGGGATTGGCAGGAGGAGAAGGGGACGACAGAGGATGAGATGGCTGGATGGCATCACTGACTCAATGGACGTGAGTCTGAGTGAACTCCGGAAGTTGGTGATGGACAGGGAGGCCTGGGGTGCTGTGATTCATGGGGTCGCAAAGAGTCGGACATGACTGAGTGATTGAACTGAACTGAGGCAGAGTGGAGGGAAAATGCAATTCAGTCATAGAGAAAAAGTCAAGGTAGACTAATGCAGGGGGAGAAACAGAGTGTAGGTTCAGAGTATTTTAAATGTTGCACATACATAACTTTATTCTACTTCCTCAAGTTTAGTAGCCATTCAGCAAGCATACCCCATTCCTAACTAAATAGATTTTTACTATGAAAATTGATTTTAGACTTTTAGACCTGAAAGAAAATTTAAAAAGTTGTCCTGAGAATTTGGGCAGAATCAGGATGCCCAAATTCATAGAAAGTTATTGAATCACATTATTGCTTATCTGGAATTCAGTGTTTTTTCCGCCACTGCACTGCTCTGGGCAGATGAGGTATGGGTAATAGGAGTGGGAGAAGATAAAGCCTGCAGTACTGGGTATTCTCAAACTGTCTTCTTTTCAAGTACTAAGCAGACCCAATTCTGCTTAGCTTCCCAGATTGCAGAGCTGTCAGATGGAAAGGAAAAACAAAGTATGTGATTTTTCTTTTAAGATGCACATGTGGACTGGTGTTTCCTTTCTTGGCTGTTAGAAGGCACCTTCATCACGGCGCAAAGGAATTTTCATAATACTGTGGAGATTTATTGGCACAAGTTATGATGTACCACAGTGGTACTTTCTCTATATATAGAGTTATGTTTGATAAAGTATATGCACAATAGGGTTGTGGGTGACAAAGCAAATGCCCAATAGCTTCAGAGGTATGATGTGCAGAACCCCCAAAGTAAGGAGTTTGAAGACTGAAAAGAAAAGAGAAAAAAAGAAACAGGGAGATAAATTTACTATTTTACCTCAACCAATGGTGTGATTTCTTATTATGGAAATCGTACTGTTGAAAAAAGCAAACAAACAAAACATTCCATAGTTCATAGACATTAGCTTTGGCTAGAAGATGAGAGCTATTCTTTTAGCAGACAGGCCAGAAAGTATAGAAGGATAGTGAAGTTTAAAGAACTGCTAGAGTGCACCAGCCCCAAGCACTGAGAGGACCCAGAGGGGTGGTACAGGGAGGGAGAAGGGAGGGGGGTTCAGGATGGGGAACACATGTATACCTGTGGTGGATTCATGTTGATGTATGGCAAAACCAAAACAATATTGTAAAGTAATTAACCTCCAATTAAAATAAATAAATTTATATTTTAAAAAAAAGAACTGCCTGATTCTAGGAGAATTCTTTGAAAGTCATTCAATGGATGTTAAAATCTACTTGAGGGGTAGAAGTCTCTAAAACTAGGAGTAGCACATTCATATCTTTTTTTGCAACTTTTTCATATCATTCTGCCTATAAATGATTGACACAGTTGGATTAGATGTCTTTACCTGCCTTGCAAATCTTTGATTACATTTAAGTCTTTTAACCAAAGAACTGGCCATTAGATATTGATAAATATTTAACTGGGACATTTTAGAAGGTCTATCTTATCAAAATGAAATGACATAATTATTAATATAGTTTAAAAATTGGGCAGAGAGTTCAGAAAATTTCTAAAGCCTTTGTTAATTGAGAAAGGTGCATGTGTAGTGCTAAGTCACTTCAGATGTGTCTGACTCTTTACAACCTCATGGACTGTAGCCCACTAGGCTCCTCTGTTCATGGGATTCTCCAGGCAAAGATACTGGAGTGGGTTGCCATGCCCTCCTCCAGGGGATCTTCCTGACCAAGAGATCAAACCCGTGTTTCTTGCATCTCCTGCATTGGTAGGCAGGTTATTTACCACTAGCACTACCTGGGAAGCCCTAATTGAGAAAGTCATACTTAAATACCTAAATAAATTTTGTTTCCTTGCAGTAGAGGGAGTGCCTTGAGATATTTTATATTTGTACAACCATATAAAGAAAAAAGTCTGTCAAGGAGGGCTATGTCACTTACTGTGTCTCTGCCTTGCTTTTGTTCTTTGGGGCATGCATTCCTAAATAAATGGCAATGAGCCTTTTGGAGACTGGGGTTTCCTGCCAGTATAGATGTTATACTTGAAAGGACCATTGCATGCTATTGCATTGTTTATGGGGCCTTTGTATTCTGATTATCTTTCGTAAAATCTCCTCACTGAAGAGTAGAAATTTGAAGCCAATAGGAGGTTATTATTCAAAGACTTGTCCCTCCCATATTGGTCTCTTGGTCTCGATTCATTAAGTAGACTCCTATGTGCCAGGTGTAATTTAAAATATTGGGAATATAGTGGGAATAGCTTGATGTAGTTCTTGTCATTAAACATTCACTGTCAGAACTCTCAAACTCTTCAGAGAATTATCATACCCAGTCATAATTTTATATAAATAGAAAAAAGTTTCCTTTTTTCATAAAGCTAGATTTTTGCCAGAATTATTGAAATATGTACAACAGAACATTTTAGAATTGGAAAAGGCTTGTAAAATATTTCCTTTGAGTCAAGAATCCATTTTAGAAATCACTGGTAGTTCTAGATAAATCAGATTTTCCAATTTATTCATAATGTGGTAGAATCAAGTATATTTTCATAGATCTACAGCAGCAGGATTGGTAAGAGAGGCATGCAAACAAGAAACCAATTTCAATTTTGTTTCTTATTTCTGAAATGGTTTTCTGTCATAACTCTGGAAAACCAATACCATGACTTTTTCAAATTATCATTAGGCAACTCTGGCATAATTTATGTTAAGAGGTTTTGGCCTGTTTATGTACCCTGGAATTTGCCAAAATTAGTAATGTGATATTCCATATTTAGCAAACCTATAGAGCAATAAATATGGACATATGACTATTGGGGAGTGCTGTTTGTTTAAATTCTTTTTTTGTGGCATTCATGAAATACAAGGGACTTCCAACTCAAATTCTGCAATATTAGGCATCAAGTTGTACTCTGAACCAAACCAGATGGTGATCAGCTCTATTCCTATTATCAGTTCAATGCAGCGATGGTTACCAGACCTTACTTAAAACTTTAACATTTGGAACAGATTAACAGCAGTTAGGCTGAAATGAGAAACCTCCATTTTACTAAAAGGTTCAGAACATATCATGCTGTAAAATCAGAAAGACTAGTAAGAAAAATTATGAGGGAAAGAGCTCACTGTCTACCTTGGTTTCTCCTTGTAGGACGTGCTATTTCCCTTTTATGAGTGCTGTTTTCAAAGGAATTTTAATGTTTAGTATTGTGAGGATTAAGGTCTATTAGCCTATCAGTCTCCTGAGGTGCTCCATTACACAACCTGATGTTGAATTTATCTTAATGTAGCCACGAACAATCTAGACCTCAGACACACATGGAGTATTATTTGCAGTTTGGAGGGGTTTCCTTTGGAAGAAAGTCACACACACACACACACACACACACACACACACACACACACACACAGTGTATAAGCTCAGAGGTTCATGAGCTGCTGAAATTCATGAAACATTTGGGCTGCCCAGGTTTAACCTATGGGTTTGAATATATTTAGCTAAAAGTTTTGCCTTTCAATACCACATGGTATCTCCATCGATTTTTTCTTTATGGCATCTATTGGTCAAATTTATTTCTAGGTCTTTACAGGACTAGAAAAAGCAATATTTGTTCCTAATGTCTAATTTTGTATCAGTTTTGCCAAGGCCAGCAAATCTTACAGCTATTTTAAGACAAAATTGTAAAAAATAGATGTGTGACTGAGTTTAAGTCCCATTCTGTGGTATAGGAAACTGAGGTACTGAGAACTTAAAGGATTTTCCTAAAGACATGCAGTTGGCATGAGTGATAGTTGTGATTAGGAAGGATCAAGCGTTGCTAACATGTCAACATTCTTCTATGACCATGATTCGGATGCAGAGACAAAAGTAGATCCGCCACTTTCTATACCCAAATGATGGCAGCTGTGCTCTTGTTCTGGTAAACTGAACAGTTTGCCAGAGAAACCCTTCAGAGAGAGTCCAGCTGCCTTTGTTCAATTTGTTTATTCTCTAGCCAAGACCTTGCTTCAGGGCTGATTGAAAACCCTTTTGCCTGTTTTTCAGTATGATAGGAAATATGAATTCCTTCTTAGAAATGGGTATTTGAAGCTTCTTGTACTGTAAAATTAGGGAGGATGAAAATAATGCTTAGTTCCAGGAGGATAGGAATACCTCATATGTGTGTGCTTGAACTGAATTTTAAGGTACAGCTCTTTTTTAGTTACTAAGTTGTATCTGACTCTTTTAGCCTATGGGTTGTAGCCTGCCAGGCTCCTCTGTCCATGGGATTTCCCAGGCAAGAACATTGGAGTGGGTTACCATTTCCTTTTCCAGAGGATCTGCCCAACCCAGGGATCGAACCCGGGTCCCCTGCATTGCCAGCAGGTTCTTTACAGCTGAGCTACCAGGGAAGCCCGTTTATATCTGTATGTACCCATAAGCTATATCCATATATATATATAATATTATATAATAATTTATAGGTGTATATATATATATTTAGAAAATTGGTTATACCATATACACTGTTGAAACTCTGATATTTTTTAACTTCACAATTTATTGTGAATTTTTTTTACCATTCACTTAAATTTTAATGGCCCCATAATATTCCCTTACAGGGTAATATTTTAGTAATTTACTGAATCATCCTCTGTTTAGTTTTTCAATTTTTCAATAGACATGACTGTTGTAGCTATCTAGGTAAATATATCTTTGCTTGCACCCATGACTATTTCATTAGGATAGCTTCCTAGAAACTCTTTGGTACATAGAGTACTCAATAGCCTTATATTTTGCAGGATATTGGTAAATTGTACATGGCCATAACTCACATAACTTTTGCAGTATGGCTGATACCCAGGGAGCTGCATGTGAGTTGTGTGCAGATCTCCACACTGTGGTGCTCCTCTCCCTGAATTTGTTAGTTGTGATTCTTCCTAATGGTGTAAAGTACCTTGTAAATAATCAATATAACAGTAGCCTCTCTTACTCCAGACACGAGATTTAAAATTTAGAATTGGAAAGAACTTGTGAAATATGAGTTAAGAATTCATTTAAAAAATCACTGATAGATCCAAATTTATTGATTTTCCAATTTATTCATAATGTGAAAGAGACACATGTACCCCAATGTTCATCGCAGCACTGTTTATAATAGCCAGGACATGGAAACAACCTAGATGTCCATCAGCAGATGAATGGATAAGAAAGCTGTGGTACATATACACAATGGAGTATTACTCAGCCATTAAAAAGAATTCATTTGAATCAGTTCTGATGAGATGGATGAAACTGGAGCCAATTGTACAGAGTGAAGTAAGCCAGAAAGAAAAACACCAATACATTATACTAACACATATATATGGAATTTAGGAAGATGGCAATGACGACCCTGTATGCAAGACAGGAAAAAAGACACAGATGTGTATAACGGACTTTTGGACTCAGAGGGAGAGGGAGAGGGTGGGATGATTTGGGAGAATGGGAATTCTAACATGTATACTATCATGTAAGAATTGAATCGCCAGTCCATGTCTGACGTAGGGTGCAGCATGCTTGGGGCTGGTGCATGGGGATGACCCAGAGAGATGTTGTGGGGAGGGAGGTGGGAGGGGGGGTCATGTTTGGGAACGCATGTAAGAATTAAAGATTTTAAAATTAAAAAAATAAAAAAATTAAATTAAATAAAATTAAAAAAAAAAGAACAGATAAAAGTACATATTAGCCATGAAGATCATAGTTCCTGGCCCTTAAGCATTAAAAAAAAATTTAATAGACTGTTTTGGGGGTAGTTTTAGGTTTACAGAAAATTTTAAGCATTTTATAAAAAGGAAAGAAGACAAGAAAAAGGAAAATTGGGACATAAATAGATGTATCTTTTTGAAGTGAAAGAATTATTATTTTTCCTTTTAATCTTTTAGAAGCCATCATTATAATTGGTTAACATTTGAAACTGCTTGCAACAAGGATCTTTCATTTCACAGCAGCCTCAAACATAAGCATATTCTCATTTGCTTTTGAAACTTAAAGAAGTCATGGTAAAGCTAAAAAAAAAACTAGGTGACAGAGCAGAAAAATAAGATGTATTTATTTTATTATTTCTCTCTTTCCTCCCATTCTGTCTCCTCACTCCTTCTCTTATTTCATTGGAATTAAATATTCATGAGAATGTTTTGAGAATTTTCTTAGTGGAGATCTTAAACGTACTGGCTACCAGAGAATTTTTATTCCCACAGTGGCATTTGTATTTCTAATGAAATGAACACGATAGTCAACTTGGAATTCTCATTTGTGTTTAATACAATTCCTTGTTGCATATTTGTATTACCTTTTCATTAAATAATACCCAACTGCAATTCACTTTTTTTCTTACTTCAAACACTATCTTGATAAATGCTAGGTATACAGCAGATACTTAGTAAATGCTTGATTAATTCATTAACTGGGAAAGTAGCTATTACTAGGTTGAAGATTCTCATTATGGGATCTTCCTTTCTGTGAAAATTAGTAGCAAAATACTGTTTGTTGGTACCAGAAAAATCACATTTAATGTAATCAAAGAAAGTACATAGCTTAAAATCTTAACTGACATTCTGGGTCTCAACAGCAACTATTAACCCCTTAGAAATTTTTCAGCAGTTACTATGTACTTTAAGAAATCTACTTGTACTACTAGTTACATTTTCTCAACTGTTCTGCGTTCTCAAATAGTTTTTAAAAAGAAATCTGGCAGAGCATGCCAGCAAAAAGAATAGCCTCGCCAGATTCTAACCAAATCATCAAATAGGAGCTGTGTTTCTTTAGGACTTCATAGGTCCCCTTTTAATAGGCTCTTTCCTCTGTTATTCTACTTCCAGAATACAAAGACCACTAGTATTAGCCAAGAACATTTTTCTCTGTTAAATCCTTGTCAACTAACACTTCAGAGCAAGAGTTTAAGGCATTACAGTTTTCAGGAGTAATTGCATTTTATTAGGGGAATCTTTAAAAAGGAAAAAACCTTTATAACTCAAAGTAGCAATGTATAATGGAGGGGATTTTAGGTGATGACCTATCAGTGCCATTTGGAAAGTTCTTTTTAAGGTGTATATTTGAAAAAGTACTTTCTTTTCACAGCTTTCACACTAGATAAGCTGATGCCAAGTTAATTGAACCAATCTCTCCCCTCTCTGAATTAAGGCTTCTTGCTATAATCTGCCTTCTACCTTTATTATTTTCTTGAAATCTGTGATGATCCAAAAGCCAAATCCAATCAGTACTATTTAGCAACCATCCAAGTTGACAACTCCTTACTAATGACTTTCCCATTTGAAACTATCTTTCCCTGGTTTCAGCATACCATTCTCTCGGCTCCCTTTCCACCTCTCCCAATATTTTTTTTTTTCCATTTTCATGAGCTTTTCTCCTCTTCTCACACAGTAATATTGATTCTTCTCATATATATAAGCAGGCTTCCCAGATGGTACTAGTGGTAAAGCCAATGCAGGAGCAGTAGGAGACACAGGTTCTATCCTTGGGTTGGGAAGATCCCCTGGAGGAAGGCATGGCAAACCACTCCAGTATTCTTGCCTGGAGAATCCCATGGACAGAGGAGTCTGTCCTGTAGGAACCTGCTACAGTCCATGGGGTTACAAAGAGCTGGACTCAACTGAAGCAACTTAGCATGAATGCATATATAAGCAAGCTTCCATTCTATTAATCATAGAATTTCTCCTTTTTATTTCCCTCACTGTAGCTATTATCTCAATGCCTGCCACTCCATGCCAGTTCATCATCTCTCTAGAGTGTCCTTCTGGTCATTCCAATTGGATTTTCTTATGATGTAAATGAAACAAGCTCAACCTCAAGCTCATTATCTCCTACTTGAGTCTTGTATTTTCTATCTCACTTAGTGACATCACTATTTATTCAACAACCTTCTTCCAGATAACTCATGTTTATCCTTGGAACTGTCACTTCCACATCCAGTTGACCAGATGTTATTGGAGTTCTCCTAAAATTAATTCAACCACTTCTCTCAATCCTCAATTCTAACCTTTTAGTTTAAATGTTCACCTCCTCTAACCTATCTTACTGTAAACACATATTAAACATAGGCAAAGTGCCTCAATCATTCTCTTTCAACAAAGATGCTTTTGTCACTTTGCAGTCAGATATGATTATTTCCTTCTTCATTTAAAATTATGATGGCTTCCTATGCTTATGAGATAAAGCAGGTTTTTTCATTCATTTATTCATTCGATTAACATAGTGAACTTATGCCATGAGGCTGACACTGAATAAATATTGGTGAACAAAGTATAATATCTTCTATATTTTTCTCTACTCCGTAATACAATTCCAGTAGGTTGAATTCTATGTTCATTGGATTCTATAGTTCATTCTATGAACTATTTTTTTTTCTTCCTAATACACCCTCCTTCCCAACCTACACCTCCCACTGGCTCATTCTCTGAAAGATATTCTGTACTCCAGCTATTCAGATATATTCTACATCTTGCTAAAGTATCATGCTATAACATCCTGGTGTCTTCTGCTTCGTTGGGGACAACTCTCCACGAATCACTTACATTCCTGCATTTCTTGTGAGCAGAGGTACTCACTGCCTTTGTTCTGGATTATCTTCTCCAGAATGTTTGTATGGTATGCAGTCTTGGGATACTGGGTAGTGTCTTGCTCAGGAGCAAAGGGCCAGCATGTTTATTGCTTTACAGAAAAAAAAAGATTGGCTCCCTAAGCTCAGAGTTTCTGCCCTGTAATGCAGCCCACTGTATGTGCAAGTGTTACCTGGCCCTTGTTGTGTCCCCTGTAGTAATTAGGATCTGGGAACTGGGATAAGCAAGTGCTAACAACCTGGCTATGATGATAACTGTGAGTAATAAAGATCTTTCTATTTGATTAAAGATTTTCATGTTTTTGTCAGCCTCTGTGAATCTTTTGCAAGATAATTTGTTGGTTTGATAATAGGGTAAAATCTCAACACTTCACAATTCTTGACAAAATTCATCTTTCAAGTTCCAGCTTAAACATTTCCTCTTTGATGAAAATTTTGCTGATTCTTTCAGGAAAGCATTTTGCAGATCTGTGATTTTCCAGAGCATTGCCCTTTATAGTAATTGACATACTCTTTAGAATCAGATATTAAGTCCCAGTTACTTGGTAGCATTTATGGAATACACATTAAGATATGCAATAAATGCTGATGAATCAATGAATATCATTTTCTTTTCTTGATTTCATCCTAGTCAGCCTCATTTTCTTTTCATATCTGAGGTATTGAGGAACTTATTTAAATTTTCCTTTCAAAGCAACATCCTGCTACTATCATTTTATAACTGCTGGAAAAGATGATTTCTTCTATACTCTCTAGCCCAATTAGAAATTTCTCCACCATAGAATTGTAGGCTTGTTTGAACTGCTTCTCTGGTTGTGGTATAAGGTCAAATTCCCAAGAATACAGAAAATACCTGTTACTGGACATTCTTGGTTCCAATATTTTGTATAAAAGTGGTTTTATCTTACTGTATATTTCCTTGTTCCTAAATGAAACTGTCTTGTTAAAATGTTTGCATTTTTCTTTTTAACCTTAAGATGTTATAAACCACAAGCTGACATTAACTGAGTGTCTTGACTTTTGTTTGTGATCTGGGGCATCATATTATGATCAGAATGTTTAGCTGATACCGTTAATAACTGTTTGCTGAATTTTCTGCCATCCAGTCTTCTATTATTCAGGTCACATTTTCTATTGTACTGGTTATTACCTAATTATCTTTTAGAACTGGCCATAAAAAGAGTCAAAACCATATGTAGGAGGATGGTGGGGAGGGCAATAGACAGAAACAAGCTTGAGTATTAGTCAAGATAGTACAAACCTATGCTTCACAGCACACAAACTACCAAAACCACCAAATTTCACTGGCTTGCCTGAATAGGTTCAGATGACTTTCCAGGAAAACTTATTTTCCTTACAGGAACTTGACAGTTGAACCTTAAATGTTGATGCTCTTTTTTCTCCTCATTTCTATAGAATTCCTCAATAAGGGAAGAGTGAATGGAGAGTTCATAACTTCTTCAAATCCCATTGACCAGAGGTAATCACATGGCCCCAGAAACTACAAAGGCAGAGAATAGTGGTAGTCATTACTAATGAGAACAGAAATAAATTTATCTAAATTTAGAAAGAAAGGATTTAATTATGTGGAAGTACACCAGGTTTGAGAGGAAATGAATACTTATTAGGTACCTACTTCAGAAGTTTCCCCTTTTTTAGGGGGGGGTGGTTTATGACATTTTCAGATTTCCTAAAGTAACTCTCGGAGAAGGCAATGGCACCCCACTCCAGTACTCTTGCCTGGAAAATGCCATGGACGGAGGAGCCTGATAGGCTGCAGTCCATGGGGTCAGGAAGAGTCGGATATGACTGAGTGCCTTCACTTTCACTTTCACTTTCATGCATTGGAGAAGGAAATGGCAACCCACTCCAGTGTTCTTGCCTGGAGAATCCCAGGGACGGGGGAGCCTGGTAGGCTGCTGTCTATGGGATCGCACAGAGTCCAACAAGACTGAAGCGACTTAGCAGCAAAGTAACTCTACCGTTGATTGAGTAGTTAGGTACAGACAGCTTAAAATGTATTTATATACTAACAACTTAGTAATTTTTTTGAGAAAAAATAATACACATAGTTGAGAGAAAAAAATTATTTTAGTCAACGGCATTTACTTGTTAACAAGATGTGTGGGCCTCTTGGGCACTCTGCATATCTCAGACATTGGAATCAGACTGGATACCATTAGTTTCATTTCCTGCTCTACATTGATTTTAATGCTTATTTACTTTTTGTCCAACAACTAACAAAACTTAGCTTCACAAAGATATAATGTCACTGAAAGGAATGTGGTATGATCTAATATTGAAACTACCTTGACCTAGTAGTTCATGCAGTAGCTGAGAGATTTCAAATATTGTTGCCGTTCCCTTGAAAATAGATGTGCTGCAGTTCCCTGGAGTGACTCAGTGCACAATTTGGGAACCATGGGTCTGCTGTCCTAGGTATTATATATAGATCTTTATTTCTCACTATAGTTTGGAAGGTAGATGCTATTGTTCCCAAGTTGGATGGAAAAACTAAGGTCTGAAAAGGACATGAATTTAACCCAAACCTCTTACTTAGTAATTAGCATAGCAGGAGCTTGAACCCAAGCCTTCTGGCTCTAAATCCCATTGCATCATGCCATGTGTCATGAAATTTATAGGATTAAGGTTTTCACAGCTTCCTCTCCCCATGACCTTTCCTGGGTTTCAAGCAACATTGAAATGACTATGTTTTAAACATGTGGAAGTGCTTGAAGCTCATGGAAGTGATTTTAAGTCTTCAGTTTTAGTTTCAAGGCACACCTGCTAGAAAATAAATTTTTTTTGAGCAGAGATTAAAGAACTTTAAAATGGCCTTAAAATGGCCCAAGGAAGAGTGTTTAAGCTTTGAAATCAAAACAGTATATTTCTAATAAGCTTGTAATTGTTTACTGCTAATTTTTAATATGACATTTAGTATAGAGCACATATCACTTTTTTTTTTTTTAACCAACTGTCAGGACAGTCCTTAAACTAAACTTTCTGCACCAGCTGTTGCCTAATTCAGTATGGTCCATTTTGGAATTATTCCAACTCTGCTTGCACATAATTTCCAAGTCTCAACAGACCTGTGCAAAAATGGACCACAGCTATAATCTTTCATGTTACTCATAGTTCTATTTAATTATCTGAAATACTACCTGATAAATAGTGCAATCAGAAGAATTCCAGTTTAACAGTAACTACTTCCACATCACTTTTCTGCTGTTATTTAATTTTAAACAGGTTTTGGATTACAACCTCTAAATTATGTGAACTCCTAATCAATGATTAATTTATGAATCTTCAGGCTGCTGCCTTTTTTCTTTTTTTAGGTAGTTCCTATATGTGCTAAGTCACTTCAGTCATGTCTGACTCTTTGAGACCCTATGGTCTGTAGCCCACGAGGCTTCTTCCTCTGCCTATGGGATTCTTCAGACAACAATACTAGAGTGGGATGCCATGTCTTCCTCCAGGGGATCTTCCCAGCCTAGGGATCGAAACCCTCATCTCTTACATCTCCTGCATTGGCAGGTGGGTTAAGTGTCAATAAATTTGGTCCTAGTCAAATGAAGCTTCTTTCTTTCCTAGACATTTTAGACCTTTATTTTTTACTGAGTTTGTTGGAAAAGCTTTTAGCACCAAAGAAGAGTAAATTCGTACAATAAAAAACTGTCTTCAAAGAAAATGTCTATTAGCATGAATTAAAAGTACATTTGTATTAAATGCCTCTGACACAGATTGCAGTTCAGAGAATTATCTAAAGTTAGGTGTAAAAATTGTTCTTCATTTGAAACCAAATTTATCAATGAATGGAAAGAGAATGACATTTATCTAGCACTCTGTAAATACCAAACATTCTAATTTATTATTTCGTTTGAACCTGAGCACAACAATGGGAGGTCATTGTTATTACCTTCATTTTGCAGATGAGGAAACTGGAAGCTGAGAGTGTGAGGAAATCTCCTAAATTTACAAGTGAATAACATGTATAGCCATCATAGTCAAAAAAAGAGTCTGAAATGCAGTACTTGGATGCAATCTCAAAAACGACAGAGTGATCTCTGTTTCCAAGACAAACCATTCAGTATCACAGTAATCCAAGTCTAGGCCCCGACCAATAACACTGAAGAATCTGAAGTTGAACAGTTCTATGAAGACCTACAAGACCTTCTAGAACTAACACCCCCAAAAGATGTCCCTTTCATTATGGAGGACTGGAATGCAAAAGTAGGAAGTCAAGAAACACCTGGAGTAAGAGGCAAATTTGGCCTTGGAGTAAAGAATGAAGCTAACAGGGCAACAGTTTTGACAAGAGAACAACTTTTAACAAAGCTAACAGTTTTGAAAAGAGAACAACTGGTCATAGCAAACACCCTCTTCCAACAACTCAAGAGAAGACTCTACACATGGACATCACCAGATGATCAATACCAAAATCAGACTGATTATATTCTTTGCAGCCAAAGATAGAGAAGCTCTATACAGTCAGCAAAAACAAAACTGGGAGCTTACTGTGGCTCAGATCGTGAACTCCTTATTGCCAAATTCAGACTTACATTGAAAAAGTAGGGAAAACCACTAGACCATTCAGGCATAACCTAAATCAAACCCCCTACAATTATACAGTGAAAGTGAGAAATGGATTCAAGGGATTAGATATGATAGACAGAGTGCCTGAAGAACAATGGATGGAGATTTGTGACCTTGTACAGGAGGCAGTGATCAAGACCATATCCAAGAAAAAGAAATGCTAAAAGGCAAAATGGTTGTCTGAGGAGGCCTTACAAACAGCTGTGAAAAGGAGATGTGAAAGGCAAGGGAGAAGGAAAGATATATCCCTTTGAAAGCAGAGTACCAAAGAATAGCAAGGAGAGATAAGAAAGCCTTCCTCAGTGATCAGTGTAAAGAAATAGAGGAAAACAACAGAATGGGAAAGACTAGAGATCTCTTAAAGAAAGTTAGAGATACCAAGGGAACTTTTTCATGCTAAGATGGGCACAGTAAAGGACAGAAATGGTATGGACCTAACAGAAGCAAAGATATTAAGAAAAGGTGGTAAGAATACACAGAAAAACTATACAAAAAAGATCTTCATGACCCAGATAATCACGATGGTATGATCACTCTCCTAGAGCCAGACATCCTGGAATGCAAAGTCTAGTGGGCCTTAGGAAGCATAACTACAAACGCAGCTACTGGAGGTGATGGAATTCCAGTTGAGTTATTTCAAATCCTAAAAGATGATGCTGTGAAAGTGCTACACTCAATATGCCAGCAAATTTGGAAAACTCAGCAGTGGCCACAGGACTGGAAAATGTCCATTTTCATTCCAATCCTTAAGAAAGGCAATACCAAAGAAAGTTCAAACTACCACACAATGGCAATCATCTCACACTATAGCAAAGTAATGCTCAAAATTCTCCAAGCCAGGCTTCAACAGTATATTAACTGTGAACTTCCAGATGTTCAAGCTGGATTTAGAAAAGGCAGAGGAACCAGAGATCAAATTGCCAACATCCATTGGATCATCAAAAAAGCAACAGAGTTCCAGAAAAACATCTTCTGCTTTATTGACCATGCCAAAACCTTTGACTGTGTGGATCACAACAAGCTGTGGAAAATTCTGAAAGATATGGGAAGACCAGACCACCTGACCTGTCTCCTGAGAAATATGTATCCAGGTCAAGAAGCAACAGTTAGAACTGAACGTGGAACAGACTGGTTGCCAATAGGGAAAGGAGTATGTCAAGGCTGTATAGTATATTGTCATCCTTCTTATTTAACCTATGTGCAAAGTACATCATGAGAAATGCTGGGCTGGATGAAGCACAAGCTAAAATCAAGATTGTCGAGAGTAATATCAATAACCTCAGATACACAGATGACACCACCCTTATGGCAGAAAGTGAAGAACTAAAGAGCCATTGAGGAAAGTGAAAGAGGAGAGTGAAAAAGTTGGCTTAAAACCCAGCATTCAGAAAGCTAAGTTCATGGCATCTGGTCCCATCAATTTATGGCAAATAGATGGGGAAACAGTGGAAACAGTGATATATTTGGCTCCAAAATCACTGCAGATGGTGACTGCAGCCATGGAATTAAAAAAATGTTTGCTCCTTGGAAGAAAAGCTTTGATGAACCTAGACAGCATATTAAAAGGCAGAGATATTACTTTGCCAACAAAGGTCTATCTAGTCAAAGCTATGGTTTTTCCAGTAGTCATATATGGATGTGAGAGTTGGACTATAAAGAAAGCTGAGGGCCAAAGAATTGAAGCTTTTGAACTGTGGTGTTGGAGAAGGCTCTTGAGAGTCCCTTGGACTGCAAGGAGATCCAATCAGTCCATCCTAAAGGATATCAGCCTTGAATATTCAGTGGTAGGACTGATGTTGAAGCTGAAACTCCAGTAGTTTGGCTACCTGATGTGAAAAACTGACTCATTTGAAAAGACCCTGATGCTGGGAAAGATTGAAGGCAGGAGGAGAAGGGGATGACAGAGGATGAGATGGTTGGATGACAACACCGACTCAGTGCACATGAGTTAGAGTAAACTCCGGGAGTTGGTGATGGACAGGGAGACCTGGTGGTCTGCAGTCCACGGGGTCGCAAAGAATCAGACATGACTGAGCGACTGAAATGAACTTGATACTTAGAGTTCGCATTCAAATTCAGGTGGGTCTGGCATGACATTGCGGTTATGGCTTTTGACTACAAAGGTATGCTGCCTCTAGATTGTGCTACGTGGGGATGGGCTTGTGTCTTTTATGTTTCAGAATGGAGATTGCTATGAAACCATATTATTTTTTTATTTATCAAATATTTATTGAGTGCTTCAATGTGACTGGCACTTTTCTAGGAGTTAATTGTGCTAATTATGAATATTGACGTTAAGTTGTATAATTTATTTGCATCTTCTAAAAGTCTGATTTA